>NC_043978.1:19172194-19232194 GCF_902148855.1 Sphaeramia orbicularis | reverse complement strand
TAATTAGTGCGTTGACCCGGGGGATCACTGATACAGTTCATCCCTTTACTTTCTTGGTGAATTCCACTGGTGATAACCTCTGAGCTGGCATGTCCGTTTCTGCACATGAAATTTGACACCATGGCAACATCGCCCAATTGCAGTGGTTTTTAACCTTGGGGTCGGGACCTCATGTGGGGTTGGCTGGAATTCAAATAGGGTTGCCTGAAATTTGTAATTGATAAAAATAAAAAAAATAAAAACCTACTAATAAAAATATATGTTGAGTTGACAGAGACAATCCCAATCCATAAAAGACATGACAAACTGAAGCTGAAACTGAAGCACTGTGGTACTGTTTGTCTGTCAAATGTTCATTGTGGTCGGTTTCAGATGCTGCAGCTCTTTCATAATTCATAGTTTTTTGAGTTCTTGTTTGTTCAGTATTAATTGTCAGCCTTGTAAATCCAAGCTGGACTGACTGTACATATCCTGACCAAGGAAAATAAAATTCTCACTTTGTGCAGTAATCTACACCTGGCTTTTCTGCCTCCGTCCATAATAATATACATTATATAGACTAAATGTTGTCTAAAATTAATGTTTATTTGAAACATAGTACAACAAACTATTACATGATCAAAAACAAATTAATTTGAGCAAAAAAATGTCTCCGTTTTGAATGTCTGGGGTCGCCAGAAATTTGTGATGTTAAAATGGGGTCACAAGGCAAAAAAGGTTGGAAACCACTGTCCTATTGTTAATCTGTTGCTAGGTAACACACGTTAATTGTATGATTCTGGGCAAGGCTACTGTATTACAAAATTACTAATATCTCCCAAAATATTGGTCCTATTAACTTGTTGTTTTGCTAGTCTGTTCCTTGACCAAACACACAGACTAAACTGTAGCAGTCAGCTCTTTGGATTTTGTGTGATGCCTGAGACACACACACACAACACACACCACACACACACACACACTGAGCCCACTCCCTTTTATAATATAGGATTATCAATTTTAAGGATATTTAACGCCTTAATTTAGATTATCTTTCAGTCTCTTTAATACTTCATGGATCTGCACACACCCTTTTCACTCTGTTTTATATTTAGTCTCTGTTTTACTGACTGAACCTGTGTTAAACTGACCGTTGCCGCCCAGTAGCTCCATGGCACTAACACAAGTCTCCTCCTCCTCCTCGTCTTCCTCGTCCCCAGCTGCATCATCGTAGACCACGGGCCCACTCTCCACCACTACACCGTTGGCAGGGGCTGCTACTGATGCCGACACCGGTACCGGTACTGTCGCTGGCACCGACTGGGGGCTGGGACCGGCACTCTGGGCAAACAGGAAATATTGTTGGTTGTGAGCAGACGTGTTCGGTATTTTCAATATTTTCCTCTGCATGACACACGAGTATCCCCGGGGAAATCAAAGCTCGATCTGATCTCATATGCCCCACTTCCTTTAAAATGATAAAAAATAATAAACAGTGCGGTGTGATAGTGCTTGTGTGTGTGTGTGTGATGTTTTATCTGCTGCAGCGTTCCTCAATATGCCTGAACACTGCATCAGAGCGTGACCACAACCTTTATTATTTTGCATTATTATGATCTAATTTGGGATAAAAAAAAAAAAAAGAAATATGCACAGTCCACAGTGTCTCATATTGTACAAAAGGGTCAAAAATTAAGCAGAGCCCGAGGACAAAAATCCCCTTCAAAGTTCATAAAATGCCTGTGAAATTAAAACTGAAGGGTGGGGGTCAGAGTGGGGCCAAAAATGTAATTAGAGCGCCCTTTTTTTCCATTTCACCCGTTCACATCGTCTTAGTTGAGCTGTCAAATGTTCATGCGTGAATGTGACAACTTTCCCCCGCGGCAAACTGCAGGGGATTCTGGGGAGTCTGCAATGGAGAGGGTTTCAGGCACCCGCCGTGAGAGAAACACGGCGCTGTTTTACTGATCGGAAAACAGGAGGAAATGTTGGAAGCAGAAAATAAACAGCAGATATTAAAAAGCAGAGGTTGGACCTGATGGAGACGCAGAGGTGGCGATCCATGTCATGTTGTGCAAAAGATGATGAAACGAATGTCAGAGGGATGAATTTAAGGGAAAACGACCATATGAAGTGTTTGGTTTCATATTTGAATTCATTTTATGTTAAAAATAGAGAAAAAAAAAAAACACCTGGTTACTATTTATTTTCTTTGCAATGCCTGAGAGTTCATACTTTTGCTGTGACAAACAATACAACTATGTATGAAAAAAATAGAGAATTGAAGTCCCGCCCCTTTGCTGAGCATCATGGGACTTAACTTAAATGGACAGAGAAAAATAATTTAAATAATTAATAATAATAAATAATTGAAAAGATGAGCCATGAAAGTTGCAAGATTTTTTTTCCATTATTATATTTTTTTATTTATCTATTTATTTTTGTAATATTATTTATTTATTTATTATTTATTTTTAAGCATTTAAAGAGCTGTAAATCACAACAGTCTGGTCATGTTGATTCTGAACAGATTATCAAGAGACGACATTTACGATGACTCTCAGGTCTGGAATCTATATTTACATATTTTCACCATTATTTCAGCATATTTTCAACAGTTTTACCACAAACGTCAACTTTCTTAACTTTTAACATCATCTTGTCAATAGAAAAACATCATGTGTGTAAATGATGGAATAATTCAAACAGGAAATGATGATGAAACAAATGTCAGAGAGATGAATTTAAGGGAAAATGATGATATGAAGTGTTTGGTTTCATATTAGAATTCATTTTATGCCAAAAATAAACAAAAAAAACACCAGGTTACTTTTTATTTTCTTTGCGATGTCTGAGAGTTCATAGTTTTTGCTGTGACAAACAATAAACTGACTAAGTATAAAACAATAGAGAATCGAAGTCCCGCCCCTTTGCTGAGCATCATGGGACTTAACTTTAACGGATGGGGAAAAATAATTTACACCTATGTTTGTTAATTAAAAAGATGAGCCAAGAAAGCTGCAGGGTTTTTTTTTATTATTTTTTTGTTTTGTTTTTTTTACTTTTTTCCCCAATTTTATTATTTATTTTTGTAACTTCTATTTATTTATTTCTATTTATTATATGTATTATTATTATTTTTTTAAATTATTATTATTTTTTATTTACAATGACTCTCAGGTGCAGAGTCTGTAAATTTACATATTTTCACCATTTTCTCACCATATTTTCAACAGTTTCACCACACCCATCGACTTTCTTGACTTTTAACATCATCTTGTCAATAGAAAAACATCATGTGTGTAAATGACGGAATGTATAATTGAAATAGGAAATGATGATGAAACAAATGTCAGAGGGATGAATTTAAGAAAAAATTATGATTTGAAATGTCTGGTTTCATATTTGAATTAATTTTATGCCAAAAATTAAAAAAATGTTTTTTTTTTTCATTTATTTTCTTTGCAATGTCTAAGTTCATACTTTCTGCTGTGACAAACAATAAACTGACCAGTCTTGTAAAGGTTCTAAACATAACTATTGTAGATAAGCCATTTATTAGACAGGGGTAGTTTTTTGTTTACCTGCTTTACTAGTTTGAGCTACTTCCTGTAGCCTTCATCAGAAGCGTCACATGATGTTGTTATGACGTGTCTTATAGGCTGCTCAGGAGGACGACGAAGGCTACAGGAAGTAGCTGAAACTAGTAAAGCAGATTAACAAAAAAAAACTACTTGTCTGATAAATGAATTACCGTAATTTCCAGTCTATAAGCTGCTACTTTTTTCCACACACTGTGAATCCGTGGTTCTAAAATGATATGGCTAACTGTTTTCTGGGCTAACTATTGATCTGGGTGACGAAGAAGGAAATAGAGCTGCTGCACATAAGCTTAGCATCAATGACTCAATGGTGAGAGGTTGGAGAAAAGGTCAAGGTCAAAGTTACTTTATTTGTACCCGTAGGTAGATTTGTTTTGCGGTCTAGGTGATTGCTTTGGTATTACAGCAATACATACGTTGAACATGTAAGACAGGTACTTGATCACGCTTACAGACAGGACAAAAAGACAAAAAGTGCTCAGTGTTCCACCATTCATCAGTATAGCAGCATGGATAAGTAAAAGAATAAAATAAATAAATAAGATCAAATAAATAAATACAAGATGCAATAAAACCCAGAAAAGATGAGAACAATCCGGGATAAAAACCAGGATAAGAACATAGAATTTAAAAATTTAAAAATCTGAAGTCACAGTAATAATAAATTGAGCAAAGAAATGGGATAAATAACTAAAATAAGTTAGTAAAGTGCATTGTCACTATTTCTTATTGAGCTCAGTGACGGCGACAGGAACAAAGCTGTTTTTTTAACGCTGTGTCCTGCACCTTGGGACTAAGAACCTCCATCCAGAGGAAAGGAGCTGAAATTCACCTCGTAAAGGATGGGAGTCATTGTTAAGAATTGATGAAGCCATCCTCTGTGCCTGTTTAGTGTACAGGGAGGCGGGACAAGACTGGGACTCACCAATCAGGTAAAAAAGATGGGGTGGATGCGGCTTATCGTCCAGAAAGTACGGTACCTACAATAGTAATAAACCGACAACATGAAGTATCTGACAATAGAGAATCGAAGTCCCGCCCCTTTGCTGAGCATCATGGGACTTACCTTAAATGGACAAAGAAAAATAATTTACACATGTTTGTCCAGGGTTTTCACACATCAGATCTGATTATTCCAATTACCTGATTACTTTCGTCATGTAAACAGGCTCAGTGATCCCTCTGTCCTTTTACCATATCACTCATACCGTTTGATTCCATCCTGTTAAAGCCTAATAACACACTCCTCGTTTCAAAGCTGTTTCCACTCACTTTTTGGTTGGATTTGGTGAAAGTGCCTCCAGCTTCTTCAGAGCCTATTAGGTACTTTTGGCAGTGAGCTGAACCAAAACGGCTGATTTCTCACAAACCAAGTTAAAAATATTTTCCTTCTCCTGGGACTGGCGGATAAGAGTTTGATGACGGTTAACCACCAGGGGCCGAGCCCAGATTCTCCATCATCATTTAAAGAATGCGCGACTAACATCAGGAACAGTCCATACATGTATGTGAGGACTACACCCAAGAAAAGGAAGGTTTGATTTACTACTAAACCTGCACGTCATATCAGATTCTACGTGATAGAAACCAGAATAGGCAAGGCCAAAGTATTTGTATAGCAGGGGCTGTAGAGGCTCCGTAGTTACCGTGGAAACACTGTCATCTTCTACAACATTGATTCACCAGTAAAACCAATGGAGTTGGATCAATGACAGTGGATGGAGACACTTGTTTTTACATTCAGCTATTGATATCTCTCTTTGTCTGGAATTTTCTCTGTTTCTGATATAAAAACCTTCAACTTTAATCTGAGCTTTAATGAACATCTACATGATCAATGAATTAAATGGTGATAAATCATGTATAGGGGTCATATTTTGCTAAAACCCACTTTTATTAGTCTTTGGTTCATTTATTTGTTTATTTGGACCCTAATAGTTCATACAGTTTGAATTTGAACCCTCCAGGTGCTGCAAAGTTATCTTTATATTCATTCTGGCAAAAATCGAGTGGATTTCTACAACCTGTTTCAATTCCTTCTTAATTAGTTACGTTTATAACTAGTTATGTCACGACATTTGCACATATAAGGTCAAGACTTCAGACGAACATTTCTGGGTACGCTATAATTGTTTATCAGCAGCAGTGGTTGTAGTAAAAACTGAAAATATGTCCAAACTTTGAGCCGATTACCTAAAATGTGCTTGTTGGTTGTATTAAGTAGTTCAGTAATTTGTTCAGTCGTTAATTACTTTAAAACCCAACAAAAACAGCATATCCATTGTTCCATATACAATGCGACCGGATATTTTGCCTAATCCTATTTACAATTAACACAATGTTTCTATATGAAAACAAACAAATTTTCAGTGTAATCATTGCTAAATCTACAACAGAAGAGAATATTTATTTAATTCAGGTAAATCATGTCCTTATCTCAACTACCAATATTGATCCTAGTCTTTTAAACAAGTATTTTTTTTTAGTCAACCTGAGCTCTATTTTTGAATAATAGTTCATTTGTACATCTTTTTGAAAGCTGTAATTGTTTTAGAGTGTTTTAATCAATCTTTCAGGCCATTCCAAAGATTAACCCCTCAAACAGATACACATATACTTTTTTTTTTATTTGTTCTTGCCTTAGCTTTTTTAAAAATGCGGGTTCCTCTGAGGATGTACTGACTTTTCCTACATTCAGACATCTCCTGGATGGAAGGAGGGAGAAGATTATGTGTTCTTTTACATCACTACCACTGTATTA
The DNA here is from genome assembly GCF_902148855.1 of Sphaeramia orbicularis. Taxonomy (NCBI): domain Eukaryota; kingdom Metazoa; phylum Chordata; class Actinopteri; order Kurtiformes; family Apogonidae; genus Sphaeramia; species Sphaeramia orbicularis. Next base: position 19,225,852 of record NC_043978.1, on the reverse strand, counting down.
AGGTCAACAAGATCATGTATTTTCAGTAAATTAAGCTCTGTAACTAGGTGCTAAAAAAATCTGCATTAGTAATAATTCTTATTGCCTTTCTTTTAAGTAAAAGGATAGGATGAATATTTGAATAGTAGTTGTTTCCCCATATTTCTGCACAATAATTTAGGTATGGAAGATTAACGAACACAAGTGGCTGAACAGGACAGAGCAGCACGGTCAACAACCTGGAGGGGGTGGGGTGTGAAGTGGCTCATTTGCATTTAAAGGGCCAGCGCTCGAAACGACCTTTCTGGTGTCATTACTCAGGAATAGGGTTGAAGATGGACCTGTGGAGTTGAATTAATGAAGAATGCAGACCCAAGCAGAGCATTTACAGTTTATGTAGACCACAGAGAAATGTTTGAAAATGCATAATTCCATTTAAAAACCAAAATATCACTCCTTTAAGAAAAGTTAAATATGGAGAAAAACTATTTTGGACCTGCCGCATAAGTAGCTCTGGGTCTTTATGGGTAAAAATTCAATGTAATGTAACTATCTATTAAAAGTATTTGACAGCACAACATCATGCATCTGTTATTATCATTATTTCTGCACACATTTTTGTTCAGTCACTGTGGATTTTCACTACAAACCCCTCATTTTCACAGCCACTAGAAGGAAAGCTGCACATTATCACTTTCTTCTCCGCCTGGGCTAATTATAAAGCTGAAGGAGAAGCAGGTGGAGGGTCCACAGTGTGACAGGGAGATATTTCTGTTCTCCTCAGCAACAGCCTGTTGGAGTCCCTGCTGGGCTCTTCCTCCTCCCTCCAATTTGCCTTTCATTTCCTCCCCCCGGCCTTCCCTCCTTCCTTTCCTCCCACCTGTCTTTTATTGGACCGTCACATCCTTCCTCCTTTTGCCTTTATACATCGATTCTCTCGCTGCCTTTTCCCCATATTCATCCACCCTTTGAGTCAGACTTAGATAAACACCCGACAGCGAAAGTACAAAGATGAAAACTGCAGCGGAATTAGTCGTATTAGGGACTGACTGAGCAAAAAGAAAAAAAAAGATAGTATGAGGTCTGGAGAAGTCATAATATTTGGAGAAACAACTGAGCTCGTTCCAACAGAACATTATGAAAATAAATGATTTTACGTGAATTAAGTCATAAAAATAAAGTCGCAGTATAATGACAATAAAATCCTAATATTTAGAGAAAAAAAATCCACAAGTTGTAAGAATAAAGGTTGTATAATGAGAATAAAGTTGCAATATTTTGACAATTAAGTTATAATATCATGAGAATTAGTCTGAAGAATAGAGTAATAATATTACAAGAATAAAGTAAAAAAAAAAAAAAAAAGTAATAATATAATTTTTAAAAAAGTAATTGGAATAAAATCAATATAACAAGAATAAAAGTATCAGGTATTATGCGGTTGCAAGAAGTCATTACATTTGAAGGAAAAACTCAAACCCTTACTACTGACAATATTTCAGGGGAATAAATTATAATATTATGAAAATAAAGTTGTAATATTACAAGAATGAAGTCACAGTATTATGAGAATGATGTCCTAGTTTTAAGAATATCAGTCTTTACAATCAAGTCATGTTAAAAAATTAAGTAAAAAAGGAGAGTGCAGACCTATAACTCAAAAAGTTCTAGAAGGATTTAGATGAAATTTTCAGGAAATGTTGATACTGGCACAAGGAACAAATGGTTAAATTTTGGTGGTGATAGAGGTGAGGGGGACTGATCTGCCTTGGCGCAGGTCTACGCTCTGCAAGTGCTTTTCTAGTATTTTTTCCTGTTTTATGCATGCAAGCAAAAGACCAATGGAACTTGTCATCCATGGTGACAGAGCTCATATTAACCCTTACATTTTCATGTGCAAATGACTTTTATTTGAGAGAATGACATGGTCTTTTTTTTTTTTAAATTATTGATATTTAGCAAGACACTGTGGACAGAAAAACAACAACACATAAACAAAAGGAAAATCAAACAATAAACAAACAAACCAAACACAACAACAACGACAGAGTATTGACAAACAACAATGACTTGAATGAATGAATAATAAAGAGCAACGAAACAATATAGTTTGGTTAGGGGTGATAGGGAAAAGGGGAAGAAGGGAGTGTGAAAGAAAGTGAGAGGGGGAGTGAGGGGGAAAATAATAATTGTTGTAATAATACAAAAATATATAATGATTACCAGTAGTCTAATTAGCTAGCATTATTGTGGCGGTGGTAGCAGCAGAGGCAGCCACAATACAACAATGAGTTTAATAATTTAATATTTGTAATAATGTATTTGTATCAGTTACTATCCATTTGAGTTTATATGAATTAATTTAAATTAATATGGCTATGGGGGGAGAATGACATGGTCAATAAACACATATGACCAGATTTCCAAAATGTGAAGACATTTTGGTTTGATGTTTTTTTTCTGAGTCTACTTTTTTCTGATACAGAATATAGAGCAGGGGTGTCAAACTCATTTTAGTTCAGGGGCCACATGCAGTCTAATTTGATCTGAAGTGGGCCGAACCAGTAACATAATCTAATAATAGGATAAGAACATGATAAATAATGTCAACTCCAATGTTTTCTCTATGTCTTTGAGTGAAAAAAGCTAAATTCCATAATGTTTACATGTACGAACTGCACTTGAACATAACATGAACAATATGAAAACCTGAAAGTTCTTAAGAAAAATAATGGCAATTTTAACAATATTACGCCTTAGTTTATCATTTATACATGTGCATTACAACTTACAGATCACAGTGGATCTACAAACACAAAATATTTAGTAACAGGCAGAATGTTGGTAAGATTCCACATACTTCAGATTTTTGTTCAGGTTATTCACATTTTTTGTAAAAGGCTAGTCTGTAAATGTAAACATTTGTGTAATTTTACTGTTTTTACACTAAAAAAAGGGAAAAAAAGTGGTTTTCATTATTTATATTTATGATAGTATTTTACTGGTCTGACCCACTTTAGATTGAACTGACCTAAAATAAATTTAACATCCTTGATTGTTATATTTCGGTGTAATTTTTGCATTTCACAAATTCATCCCATGGGCCGGACTGGAGCCTTTGGCGCGCCAGATTTGGCCCCCAGGCCGCATGTTTGACACCTCTGATATAGAGGGAAAATTCCTTTGGGAACTGCCACAAAAGTAGCTTTGGGTCTTTATGGGTTAAACCTCCGTCATAAAAGACTCATCACCGGACCTGGACGCCTCATTAAGTCCCATGAGCGCAGACGAAGACATAAACAAATAATAATATATTAAAAAACAGCATAAACACGGTACTCCAGGCTAATTAGGAGGTGAGAGCTGTTAAATAGGTCAGGATGAGATGCAGATAAAGCGGTGAAAGGAAGATGTCTGGATGAGCCATTAGGCCTTTATAAAGACGCTGAAAACACGGCGCTACGTTTCCAACACAGACGGAGCATTTACGCCGCCGTCTGACTCATCTAATGAGGAGGAAGAACGAAGCCGAAGCAGCTACAGGAAACAAACCCTGAGAGGTTTTATGGGCGTAAGGATGTTGACATGTGATAGCTGCAGTTACTGATGCATGCACAGCTCAGCACAATAAAACCAACTGCAGTGGGAACCCTTCTCTGGTCAATAACACCAACCAGTCAGGCTCCGTTTTGTATTTTTCACGACCACATGGTTATAATCTGAGACATACTTTCTGTATTTTTACCTGAAAGCTTTTCCTAGTAATTGTGTTTAATCAGAGGGTATTTCCAAGAAGTCAGTTTCAGTTATCAGCCCAATCACAACTGTTACATAAAGCAAAAATGGGAAAAAATGTGGAAATATTGAAGAAATATGACATGTACAATATATGGACAAAAATTTAGGACGCATCATAGCTTCAGTTTGTAACATGTCTTGTTTGTGATGATTTACGATATAAAATATGATATAAATAAACCAGTGCAAAAATTATAGAGTTAATGAATGAAGTTGCAATATTTTGATCAGCAATGTGATTACTTGAATTAATTGTGTCCCAATACTTTTGTCCATATTGTACATGTCATATTTCTTTAATATTTCCACATTTTTTCCTATTATTGCTTTGACTGTTCTCTGGAACTGAAAACAGCTGGATTCATCCAACATACACCATATGGACAAAAGTATTGGGACACGTTGAATTCAGGTGTTCTTTTCTAATAGGGTCTGAGATATAAAACAATAATGACAAATAATAGTTTTATATTGGGATAAATATCGATTGATCATTGTATTTGGAGTAAATATTTAAAGTGCATAATATTATAGTCTATATTAAAAATGGTTGAATACGCAAATCTAATTGTGTGTGAGGTGACTGAAAAGTGTATGTGAATGGTTTGTATGGATGTTTTGTGTTCTTGTAAAAATATACAGAGGAAAATGTGTGTTAACAAAGCAAAGGAAGCAGATCTAGTTTGATTATTAGTTTGTAAAAAGGGGGTGGTAGTCAATAAGTTATACTTCTTCCCACTCCTTTTCAAGCACCGAAAATTTTTTATTTATTTATTTATTTTTTGACCATGTTGTATGATCTTATTTATCTGATCATTCTATATATTCGAAATAAAATAAAATTGCTACTACTATTGGTTAGTTTGGTTTAAATTGTCATCTTTTTTCCAAATGTCTCAGATACTCCGTTTTTACTTAATTTCTTATAATTATTCCATTATCATTAAGGAAATAATGTTTATAAACTATATGAACAAAAATATTGGAAACATTATGGCTACAGCTGTAAGATGTCTTGTTCACACTGAATTGAGATAAAAACATCAATATTCCATAAATTTTAGAAATTTGGAGATAGAAAATTTTAAATCATAGTCATGGATTTAAAAAAAAATTAAAATAAATGAATAATGTTGGGAGAAATGAAGAAAAAAACATCTCTGAGGCATTTTGGAAGTAAAGAAAAAAATGTAAACAAAACAATTCAACAATTTCTCTCAACATTGAATCTGTTTTGTTTGTTTTTTTAAATCAAAGACTGATTTTAAATGTTCTTGGGAACTTTTTGGAAAGGCTTTTGCTCCTCTAAATTTGTAATAATAATTGTAATAATATTTTTCGTGCTTTGACTGTAAATTATAATTTTCTACCACAAAACCATCTACTTTCTTTACATCTCACTTAGGAAGAAAAATATCCCATTAAACTTTAAGGAAATATTGTACTTTATAAACTATATGGACATAAATATTGGGACATGTCATGGCTACAGCTGTCAGATGTCCTGTTCATGCTGATTTAAGACAGATACATATGATAAACCAATGCAAAAAATAATATATTTAATGAATAAAGTTGCAATATTGTGATCAAGAACTTCTATTACCTGAATTCAATGTGTCCCAATACTTTTGTCCACATGTCGTATTTCATTTCCACATTGGTTCGTTATTGCTTTGACTTTAGTGTGATGTTACTCACGTCATCTAGTTGTGCCTCCTTTCGTTATGGTTTAATTAAACCTCAGTGGAGAATTAGCAGCGCTGGAGTGTTTATCTCAGAGTGATTCACTTCTAATGACGTGTTCGGACCAAATGAGACTCATTTTCACCTCATGCTTCTTGCACAAATACAGCCGCTGGAGTGTTTCTGGAGTATTTTGGAACCTGTGAACACTCAAACCTATCAGTCAAAGGAAGCACTGCCAAAACCGTTTAACTCTGAAGCTGAAGGACTTAGTGTTTTTTTAATGCCACTGATTATTAGTATTTTTGATTATTTTTCATCATCAAATGTTCTTAACTGATATTTGACTTGTTATTGAGATAAATGTGCTTTTTTTTACATTAAAGCTTTTTTTTGCATTGCTTGATTACTGTTTCTTTTACAAATAATCTAAAGAAATAATATGTATTTACATTAACATGTATTTAAAGAGGGGCCCTTTCTAATCACTGATAATGCATAATCTGTACAGCGCTGTAGTAAGGTCAAAAATTTTTCATACTGTTTTTTTTTTTTTCCTTTTTTTTTTGTATTTCATCAACTTGAACCATAAACAAAAATACCAAATACTCAATAACAGTCATATTTTTAACCCTTTAAATGCCATGTTTATGATGTAAACAAACCATATTTTTATGCAAAAAACAAAAACTGTTTTAAATATACTTCATACACATTAGATTACTTTTTTTTTTACAGCCTGGCATATGCCAATGATTAACAGCAACATTGGTTAATATGCATTATTATTTTTCATGCTAGGTCAAATGTTCTAAAATGTGTCAATGTTCAATTTTCACTCACTTTGGAGAATGGTGCTAGTGTAGTGTAGTGATTTTCTGGGTGACAGTGATGCCCAAATAATCAAACTTGTTTGTTGTATTATAAGGAAGTGAGTCAGGTGGATAATTACAAGCTGCAGCATTAACTGGAAATAACTCACTTTTCTCAAGGTTGAATTTGTATCCTGAAAACCTTTCAAATTTTTTGAGAATATTAAAAACATGCAGAAAACTGGTGTCTGGGTCTGTTATGAACAACAGCAGATCGTCTGCATAAAGAGAAAAGCTTGGCCCTCTCTTGTGATCCCTTTAATGCCAGTATTTTGACGCAAGGCTAAGGCTAGCGGTTTGATAGCTAATGCAAAAAGAAGGGGCGAGAGGGGGCTGCCCTGGCTCATTCCTCTGCTGACAAGAAATTGACTGGAAAAAGTGTTATTTGTGCGACCTGAAGAGACTGGAGCAGTGTATTATAGTTTCACCCAAGAAATAAAGATATACCAAACCCAAATTTTTGAAGTGTGCAAAATAAATATATCCACTCTACACAATGGGCTTATTTTAGAGGCCGGGTCAGAATTTTAAAAATCATGCAAAAATAAACATTTGAATTCAAACCCAATAAAAATTGTGAAAAATAATATGGCCTTTTATAAGATGAAGTGCAAAGTGTACATAATATGCTCACCCGGATATCTGAGGGTTAAAGATGCAGAAACTGAAGTTCGAAATAAAAAGAATTGGAAAGTACTAACATTCCCTCTGCAGCTCTCTCCTATTGGCCCAAATCAACACATTAAATACACTATTGTATATATACAACAGTGTATTTTTATATTTTGTATACAATACTATCTATACACTCCGGGAAAAAAATTATTAGACCATCAAAAGTCATCAAACACAATAGTTATGCAATCAAGTACTAACTTCTGTGTGTATCATGTGACTAAAACAGACAGAAAAGAAAACATGGAGAGCCTAAAAGCACCATTTTTGTCAGTACAATGCCATAGTTACTGGTGTAAGAGGGGAAGTGATTTTGGTATCATCAAAAAAAAAAAAAAAAAAACAAACATGGAAAATGGATAGATATCAGCTCTGAAATTAAACTCTTATGAGCTATTTTTGTTGTTCTCATTATATTTGTCCAAACAAATGGACCTTTAGTTGTACCTGGCATTAAAATGAACAAGAAATGAAACAAGGGTGGTCTCATAATTTTTTTCCGCAACCGTACTTTATATGTAAAGTTGGAGTCATTTTGTTTTCAGACACATTCCTCTTTTTATTCCTATTTACACACATCAGTAATCACCTTTGACCTGGTGCGATGATTACATACTGAGTCCCAGTTACACTTTATCAACATTAAATCATTGTCACAGTCATTTCGTGAGAGGAGGTAAAAATATTTCATTTCAACCTCATGGGAAACAAACCGCCACCCCCACATGGACTGTTCACACTCCTACCCTCAGGCTGGAGGTACAAGTGTGAAATGCAAGACCAGAAGACTGAAGAACTCTTTCTTTCCCACTGACATCAGACTCCTAAACAGGTAACAAGAGTTTACAACCATGAAATACCATTGTTTGACTCAGTACCTCATGTAACTGTACGACCTGTCGCCATCTTCATTTTGCAGGGATTTTACATCTACATTTGTACTGTCTATATTTTGCATTATTTATCTATCTTGTTTTATTTTTTATCTATTTATACTTGCTTTTATATATTTGGCAGTCTGTGGACAGCAATGCAAGAATTTTGTTGTACAGGGAACATGTTTCCTCACTGCATATGGCAATAAATCAGAGCTAACAATATTTTACAATTGGCTAAATTATCAGAATGCTATGGACTGTGGGCTGGACCTCTGTAGTTTTACTCAAATATTGGATGTAAAATTGACACATATCACCATCACATTTTCAACATATTTAAGTGTTAACCCAGTGTTTTTCAACCTTAGGGTTGGGACTGTAACGTGGGGTCACCTGGAATTCAAATGGGGTTGCCTGAAATTTGTAGTAATTGATTAAAAAAACAAAAAAAACTTTCTAATAAAAATATACGGTGAGTTGACAGAGACAATCCCAATATGTAAAAGACATGACAAACTGTGAAGCTGAAACTGAAGCACTGTGGTACTGTTTATCTTTCAAATGTTCATTGTGGTCAGTTTCAGATGCTGCAGCTCTTTCATAATTCATTGTTTGAGTTCTTGTTTGTTCAGTATTAATTGTCAGCCTTGTAAATCCAAGCTGGACAGACTGTACATATCCTGACCAAGGAAAATAAAATTCTCACTTTGTGCAGTAATCTACACCTGGTTTTTCTGCCTCTGTCCATAATATATACATTCTATAGCCTAAATGTTGTCTAAAATTAACGTTTATTTGCAACATAGTATAGCAAACTATTACAAGATGAAAAACAAATTAATTTTAGCAAAAAAAAATTCTGGGGTCACCAGAAATTTGTGATGTTAAAATGGCATCACAAGCCAAAAAAGACTGGGAACCACTATGTTAACCTGTTGTGTTAAATTTTAATATAATAATAATACATTATAATATAGGGTCAAAACACAGTAATGTCCCGTCAGAGCGAACTTTAATTGCTTGCCATTCTAACATTTATTTCAATATAAAGTAGTCCTTGTTTTGGATAATCTTTTATGGTCAAACTAAAGCAAAAATGAATTTTAAAGTAAAAATGTGGGTCATTTCGCAACAGTAATCTGTCAAATTGTCTCTAAAATGTCCCATCAGAGAAATTTCGAATACTGTGTTTTGAGCCTATAATATATAAATACAATATAATATAGTATAATATATTATATATATATAATATAATATAATATTGTTCTGAAATTCTTGGAAAAGAAGCTTCAAAAGCATGAAACAACATCAGGTCATCTATATTTAGTCGTTTCATTTGGACCAAGAGGAGAAAGCTGCAAAAGGAAGGGGTTTATCCTCAAATTCTGTTGTTTTCTGCCTGATTTTGTTCTCTTTTCTGCTCCGTCTGTGCATCAGATCATGTTATTCTTGCTTAAGTGCTTTTGTAAAGCTTGTGTGCCTGTCCCCCCCCCCCCCCCCCCCATCATCTCATCCCTTCCTGCTAGTGGTGTTTTGTACCACCCGCCAGGCTGAGATTGTAAATAAGAAATTATTTGTCGTGTCTTGCCTGGTAAAATGGTGGTTAAAATAACAAGAGGGATTGAGTGCTTGGGCTGCAGATGCATCACTGAGGGACAATCATGCATCACAAGTTAGCTAAAATGCTATGTGTATCGAGTCATATTGGGCAGATACTTCAGCTTTATTTAACGTTATATGAGAGAATTAAGTTGATGACAAATACTGAGAATGTGCTTCCAACATTCTCAACTTTCTTTCCTTTAATCCAACAGCATTCACTCTTGTTCTTAACGTGTCTTAAATAGTGTTTTTTACTGCAGTTCGTGACATCCCCACAAATCTGACGTTTTTCAGGCTGTAGTAGAGATGTACGGCCACAAGAAGAGCTAATATTGATGATTATATTAAGAAACACATCTACCAAAGACATTTTATAACACACCTTTTCCAGAGGGTGTGGAAGGAATAAAAGAGGGAGGTTGTGTTAACATGGCTCTACAAATAATGGTGGAAAAAAGATCTGATTTTTACAAAAGGCTGCATATGGTGTCCACGTCTCCATATATTCAACCGCACCTGTGTTTCCTTTTAGCATTGATACCACATGTAAATTGTATGCATTAATTTTTATTCTTACTGTTGATAACTACTCCTTTTAAAAACACACCATTGTAAATATTGTACATAATACTCTCTTGTAGCATTTTTATGGCTCCTTGTAACTTGTTTTTTGTTTTGTTACCCCGCCTCCTGAAGGGGAAGCAAGGGGTATTCTTTTTGGTTTGGTTTGTTTGTTAACACTCAAGCAGAAAAACTATCAGTTGAATTCATACCAAATTTGGTTTATAGATTACCAGTGATCCAGATAGATGTGATTACATTTTGGGAACATTAGGTCAAAGTTCAAATTTTCTATGAATTTTTAAAATCTTTTTTCCCCCCATTTACTTATAACGGGTGAAATTTCAAAGTCTGTAGTTGAATTCATACCAAATTTTTATAGATTGCCAGCGACCCAGAATAGATGTCATTACATTTTGGGAAAAGTAGGTCAAAGTTTCAATTTTCAGGATTTTTTAAAAAAATCTTCTTTCTTCTCCCATTTACTTATAATGGGCAAATGTCACGTCTATAAAAACATCAATTTTGTTTCAATTTACTTCAAACTTGGCACATATATAGAGGCAATTGATATGCTAACTTCAGCACACACATAGACATGATGACATCAGCTGGATCGATGCAAAATTAGCTACAATACATGCGAGGGGCGGGGTTTGTTGTGCCTGGCACCACTTGCTTTTACTGTTTTATCTGCTTGTTCTGTTGCTTCTAGGCCAGAACTGGTTTACAATTGACCCACCTGGTTTAAAAAAGGATAAATAAATAAATAAACTGAATTATTAGCAGAATATTCATTTTCATTAGTTATGCCAATGACTTAGTAAGAATGTTGTCTTTCATATTGCAAAGCCTGAGTATTTTGTGGAGATTTGCTCATCAGATGGTGATTGAGGAAATCGCTGCTGCACCAGATGCTTCACGTTTTGCAGGTTCCTCATCTGAACCGAGAACTTCTCCAAGAACTGAACTTCAAATAGACAAAGAGGTTATGTGATTCCTCATATTTGTCCAAAAGCAGGATCATACAAAAACCACAAAAACAATGATGGACAGAAGAAGAAGAAGAAGAAGAAGAAATTATTAGTAGATTATTCATTTTCGTTAGCTATGTCAGTGACTTAGTAGGAATGTTGTCTTATATTGCAAAGCCTGAGTATTTTTGGAGATTTGTTCATCAGGTGGTGATTGAGGAGGTCGCTTCACATCTTGCAGGTTCCTCATCTGGACCAAGAACCTCTCCAAGAACTGAACTTCAAATAGACCTGGCCGTCCACTGCCAAGACTATTGTTTGTATAAGCAGACTATAGCTGCAACAGCAGAGTGACTGTCTGCAGTTCAAAGCCTCTGTTCTGTGACCTCAGCACCCTTTTCACATTTCTAAGCCTTTCTGAAAATCCCACATCCCTAACTGTGCCTGGAGCTCAGTGTAAATGTGGTTCAGAGGGACGGAGGAGGGGGATGGGGGGTTGGGGGGGTGCACAGAAGAGCACAGCTGGGCCAGATTCAACTGGCAGAAGTCAAGTTTCTATTCCTTCTCCATCTTGTAAACTGATCATTTCCTCCCAAAACTTGTCTCCAAGTACACTAACTAATTGCCGGGTCACTGACGACGGTGATGGAAATGGTTTCTGCTCGTCGATGAACAGAAAGAGCTTGGCAGGCAGCGCCCAAAGCACACACACCTCTTTTCAATCTGCTCCTGTCGCTGCCATGAAACGGCAACATTACATAACATGAGCTGCAAGCGAGAAGCGGCCTCAGCCAATGGGGACGGCCGCTCACTCTCGGTTCCCAGGGGGAGGTGAGGGGTTGCTAAGTAACAAGCCTTGTTGACCCAGCCCCTCGTGGCAGTGTTTTCTTCCTGGTTGACAGAGCCTGAGCCCCCTGAGCTCTCCCATTCAGAGCTGCCAGCAGCACATGATGGAGGGATGGGAAGGAATGTGGAGGACGGAGAGGAACCATAAAGGGAACATGATGGGAAAAAAAAAGAAGAACAGAGGACGGCAGCAGGGTGAAGCATGAACAGGAAAAGGGTGTGGAGAGAAGGCAGGAAAAGATTTGAGGGACTCATGGGAGGGAAATGATGAAGAAAGTAATAAAAAAAGAGAAAAGAGGACAAATATAGGACTAAGGGAGTGATGAAGAAATCGAGTGAGAGTTGAAACAAGTGTAAAAGTATAAAAATATGAGTCGTCTGCAACAGAGTCTAAATATGACAGTTTCTCAAAGAGGTTATGTGCAGAAGAAGAGAGAATCATAAAGTACTGATGAGGCTCATGCCGATAACACGTTTGTTTGATTCTAACCAAACAAGCCTGTGAAGAGCAAGTTTACAAGAACATGCAAAAACCACAAAACAGTGATGGACAGAAAAGAAAAGAAGAAGACGAAGAAGAAGAAGAAGAAGAAGAGAGAAGAAAGGAAAGAAAAGAAGACGAAGAAGGAGAGGAAGAGCGAAGGCGAAGAAGGGAAACAAGAAGAGAAGAAGGAGAAGGAGGACAAAAGAAGAGGAGAAGGAGAAGAGACAAAGAAGAAGGAGAGACAAAAAAACGAAGACGAAGAAGACGACAAGAAGAGAAAAGGAGAAGACAGACAACGAAGAGAAGAAGACGAAGATGACAAAGAAGAGAGAAGACGACGAAGGAGAAGGAGACAACAAAGAAGACGAAGAAGATGACAAGAAGAAGAAGAAGAAGACGAAGAAGGAAAGAGAATGATAAAGTACTGATGAAGCTCTGCTGATAACACATATTTGTTTGATTCTATCCAAACACCAGCCTGTGAAGAGCAAGTTTACAAGATCCAACAGGTTTCAGAACACGTGGGAAACTGTCAAAGTGTCCGCTGTGCCCTCAGCTATCGCACTAATGAACTTGACTTATCATTCTCTATCTAACGTATCTGAAGATGATGATGGGAACTTTTGGAAAGGCCTTTGGTTCTCAGTAAATCTGAGAGGTTGTTTACAGCAGAATGTGTGGGAGTGGAGTGAGAAAATCAAGGCAGGAAGAAGTAGATGAGGTTCATTTGAGGCAATAATGTTCTAAACAGACTTGGAAAAGAGCGTTCAACTGCAGTGAGAAAGTAGTGGTGACATCAGAGGGACGTAACGGCATCTGGGTTTGACGGAGTTAAAAATCTGAAGAACCTTAAAGCTGCGTATGACTTTTATCACCAATTTTTTGTCAAATCTGTAAAACCCAAATCATTGCCTAAGTATCATGAATCTGTGAGTGTTTTTGGGATTCTGCACCTGAGTCTCTTCCCTCACGGTGAACAATTTTCAAGTGTACTCCACCATAAACAGTTCATTGTTTACAAACAGAGTTGGTAGGTCACTTGGGAATTTTCGGAAATTCGTCACAACATGCACTGTGGGAATTGGAGCTCTACGCAGCCGCAGTAACAGCAACAACAACATGTCGACCAAGTGAAAGTGGGTGTGTGGAACTCCACTTCCACAGTGCATGTTGCAACAAATTTCTGAAAATGCCCAGGTGACCTAGCGGCTCAGTTTGTAAACACATACAGTAGTAGTAGTTGCTTTTTCATTGACCCTCAAATTGCACAATATAACTTGCGCATAAAAATATACATAATGGAAAAACAACAATTTCACCCAAAGTCTCATTTTTCAATTAAAAGTTTTTGCACAGGCAAGAGGTGGTTTTTCGGGCGTAGCGCAAATTGTATATCACAAAAACTGCAATTGGAAAGACCTTTTTTCGCAACTAGAGTCAGGTGAATAAAAAAACCGGATCTTGACGCAAGTTAACAAACAAAGAAGAAGAAGAAACATGTTGCGGTATGTGTGGATACACCAGGAAACCTGATCTTTTTTAATTTAGTACGAGATAGAGGAGTAATTTAAAAAATAATGAATATATCTGTAAATAACACCATATTTATGTTCGTCGCCATGTTTATGGAATGACTTCTCGTCTCATCTCGCGACAATAAATAAACAAATTATCACATTGTGATTTAATGGAAAAAACCGACATTATGCACTTCGGTTTTTTCAAGATTTAGTAAATATCGGTGAAGTTTTGCGCAGATGTCCAATGGAAAAGCGACTAGTGTTTATGGTGGAGTACACTTCGATATTGTCCACTGAGGGAAGAGGTGTGGAATCACAGAAACACTCAGATTCATGATATTTAGGCTAGACTCATGTTTTACAGATTTGCTGAAAAATTGGTAGCGAAAATCATACGCAGCTTTAAATCATTGGGAGAAAAAGGAAATCTAATCTTAATTCTCCAGCTTTTTCGTGTTGGTCCAAATCTACAGACCAAAACTAAATACACATGACCTGATGTTTCATGCTGTTTGTGGAAAGTAAGTCTACGTCCACTAGTAAAATAATACTGCTTGTGTTCTCCTTCAAGCATAATGTTAATTGGACTTTTATTTGACATTTGTTGGAATGCCTAAGTCATATCCTGTTGGCCATCTTGGGAAAAGTTAGATGAGTGTTCTACCTCAGACTATCTGATGCTGCGTTCCAGGCAGGTTTTTGAACACATAAGTCACGACTTCAAACCACGACTCATGACTTTGTAACGTTCCAGGCAAGTCACGCCAAACTGCCTGAGCGCAAGGAATTGTGGTAGTTAGATGTAAACCAACCAGCATGGCGGACCGTACGGGGCTTATGTTCAGGGAGGGAAACAGAGGAGTAAAAACGGCGCATAAGGCAAGAGAAGCTGTTATACCTTTTATGTTAAGTTATTTGTATATTTAGATACTTATTTGGTATTAATTTATTCTTGCGCTCAATGGACTGAAAACTAGCTAGCGCTACACAGCAACTGCTGATTATGCAGAACATTTGCGAAGAAATAATGTTAGAGCAATACCTTGTTTTAATAAACAATTTGGCATAAACACCGCATCCATGGGGGGCGCCATTGTTGTTTCACAGGCTATGTGATGTCAGAGCTCAGAACTGGGAGTACATCGATCTAGTATGGTTCATGGTGGGAAGTAAAAGGTTTGACTGTCATTCCAGTGCATTTTCACCGGTAGAAGGTTGGAAAAACACGAGTACGGGTAGCCTTGAAGCATTATTGGGCATTTCAGAGATGCAAAGTCATAAGTAAAAAAATGAATAAGTTAAATGAACTTGACATTTAAGTTCTTTCATTTACATGCAATGCACAATTTAAGAAGCACAGAGGTATCTAAATGGTGATGAATTGTGTTGATATTTGCAGTTTTCACTCCAATTTTGTATGAAGCTATAAAGGGCCAAAGTAAACAGCTATTAGAAGCTTACTAAGACTCGATCATCTTTTTCATGCAAGGAAGAGTTTAGCTGGTTGTAGACCTGCAGCCTCTACGTTGCAGGGAGGACAACACACTGCTGCTTACCTCGCCTCACTATAATACACACTTTTTCATCTTCTGGTCGAGCTGCTGCATCACATCGTTCCACTCATAGATTGTGTTTAATCATTGTCGGCATAAATGCAGTGATTATAGTGCATCTTCTAGAAGTAGCAGTTCTAAAGGTGTCGTGTGATTTTTTTTTTTTTGTGATTATAAGAACACATGCAACGAAAAGCTCAATGATTGGACGCAATTAACTTTTACAACAACATTTTTTATGTACGTGTCATGTACTTTTGGGTCTAAACATGGCATTTTCCAACAGTTTTTCATCTTTAGTACCAGGTTTCATGTGCGTCCAAGCTTCGAGGTGCTAAAAAACTGGCCTATTTCTGACAGAAGATGGCAGGTGAAGGCTGTGAGGCTATAAAAGGGGCAGAATGAGGACATGTGGAAATTAACTGCTCAGACATAAAGCCTAACTGGGTTTTAGCAAAGCAGATAGGACACATATTGTACCAATAACCTTGTTCTGGATTCATAGAAAAGCAGGCGACAGGCCAAAAGAAGCCCATCACTGCAGGGCGGGAAAAGACCTCTAAAACTGCTGTTTAAGACATTTTTATGTTCAACTTTAAGGCCTTATTTATTTTAAGAGCCTGTCAGACTTTTTTAGGAGCAGAGAATGCCCACGAGGCCGAAAGAGAGCCGGATAAAAGCAATAAGAGAAGGGCAAGCAAAGACAAAGTGGGGTTCACCTCTTAGCCTGAGTGGAGATTTATTTATCCCCGTCCACTCTGCAGGAGATCCCGGCAATCAGCGTTTAATGGCCGACCAGGAGAGACTGATGGGAAATTGTGTCTCCAGGTGATGTCTGTTCGAGTCACCGCTTCATTATGTGCAGACAGCAGGCCTCCTCACACATATATAAACACCTAAAACACACAGCTGCTGATATTCTATATTTGTCTTACAGTCAATAAATCCTGGGAAAATGTGACCCTGACCCCAACAGAGGACTGAGCGTTTGGGCACCCCTCCTCATATTGTATTATATTACCTTATATTACAGCTGTCAGTACTAAGACATCAGGTACTATTTCTTAAAGTCAGGCCCACAGTTGTACCTCTGTCACACTTCGGTGAGTAGGTTTTTATTTTGTTTTTTTTGTGCTTTAACCCATAAAAACCCAAACACCCACTGCCGACCAAATCCATCTACTGATGCAAGCCCGGATTAACCATATGGGCAACTGGGCAATTGCCCAGAGGCCCGCGACCTCTAAAGGGCCCTGGGTATCTTGGGCATAACGAAATTATCTGGTTATCTTTTGCTTATAAATGAAACTGTCTGCTGCCCGGAGCCATTGCACTGCACAGAAACCCTGCTCCTGCTGTCTGTGACCGTGAGCTGAGACCCTCTCCTCATTGGTCAGTCAAAAAGCGAATCAGCGGTGACGCAAATCAACGTGCGTGCACTGAGCGGATGTGAGACGTCAAGAACTACGCGACATACACGACGTACGCAAATCAAAACATTGCAAACATGGAGAAGCAGCTAAGTGGGAGCGCCAAACGAAAATTAAAAAAGGAGAGGGACATCCTGGGGTTGTGATGATGGGGCCCTTGAATATTGTTGCCCAGGGTACAATGAAGTGTTAATCTGGCCCTGACTGATGTAAATGTTAAATACCTGTTGACCCACTAATCCTGTACAATGTGTAAAATGCAGTTGGCATCTTTTCATGGTCATCAGATATGAACAGTTTGGACGTTCAGAGGCTCTGTCGTTACTGTGGAAACCATCATCATCTACAACATTGATTCATCAGTAAAACCCATGGAGTCGGATCAATGACAGTGGATGGACTCACTTGTTGTATTTCTGTAAATGCAAATTTTTTTCTTGCACTTTAATCTGTTGCTGCCTTGACCAGTGAATTTCCCCATTGTGGGATTAAAAAAATTTAGTGTAATCTAAAACAATCTAATCTACGCTAATCTAAACTAAGACAATTGAATCCAGTCTAACCTTAACTAATAAATTCAATCTATGCTAATCTAATTGAGTCCAGTCTAATCTAATCTAGTCCAATTTAATCTAATCTAAACTATTAATCCAACCTAATCTAATGTAATCTAATCTAAACCAATCATTCTAATCTATGCCAGTCCAATCCAATCAAACTTTAACTAATAAATCTAATCCAATCTATGATAATCTAATCTAATTTAATCTAATCTAGTCCAGTCTAAAATAATCTAATATAAAACAATTCAATCCAATCTAACCTTAACTAATAAATTCAATTCATGCTAATCTAATCAAGTCCAGTTTAATCTAATTTAATCTAGTCCAATCCAATCTAATCTAATCTAGTCCAATTTAATCTAATCTAAACTGTGTTAATCCAATCCAATCTAATATAATGTAATCAAATCTAAATCAATCATTCTAATCTATGCCAGTCCAATCCAATCAAACCTTAATTAAATAAATTCAATCCAATCTATGATAATCTAATCTAGTCCAGTCTAAAATAATCTAATATAAAACAATTAAATCCAATCAAATCTTACCTAATAAATTCAATCTATGATAATCTAATCAAATCCAGTCTAATCTAATTTAATCTAGTCCAATCCAATCTAATCTAAACTGTGTTAATCCAATCCGATCCAATCTAATGTAATCTAATCTAAACCAATCAGTCCAATCTATGACAGTGCAGTCCAATCCAATCTATCCTTAACTAATAAATCCAATCCAATCCATGATAATCTAATCTAGTTCAGTCTAAACTAATATAATCTAGTCCAGTCCAATCTAATCTAAACTATGATAGTCCAATCTGATCTAATCTAATCTATGACAATCAGCCTAATCTATGACAATCCAATCCAATCTAATCTCAACTACGATAATCTAATCTAATCTAATCTTTTTTCTTCATGGTCCACCCATGTCTGTTTCGTCTGTTATGTGTCATATCCACTCCTCTATCTGCTACTGATCATCCATGTTGACTCACACTAGTCTTGATTTACCGTCCTGTGATGGTAGCTGCCATTATGTGGTGAAATTCTGCATTTTAACATGATACTACAAAATATTTCTATAGGAGAAAGGAGTTTATCCCAGCACACACATGCCCAGTGAATGTGAACTGCCACTTTATATGCATTTCAGGCGTGGCAGAAAGGACAGAAATAAGTCCTGGAACTTTGTTTAAAAAAAAGCTTGAGTAGAAGGAGATTTGAAAATGAAAGCCCATTAATGAGAATGTAGCCTGAAAATGAACTCACTCAATATGTGGATACCATAACATTCTCAAAAAGCTCAGAAATAACCAGGACTGCATTATTATAGACTGCATTTGTGACCTTGTAGGACTGATATTAGAGCATCTTTGGCTTTGATTTGCTCATAAATATACAGTATATGGGATAAGTATGATCCTAGGCGCCAAAACGGGAATAAGAACGCTTCAAAAGGCCGCACACAAGGAATCAATCGAGCCCCAGTTTCAAAGCTTTCTTTTTCTTTTCTTTTTTTTTTTTTTTAACTTTCAACTTACATTACACAGTCATATTTATCTACAGCATTTTTGTCCTTGGTTACATCTCTACTCTTTGCTTGTACCTCTGGGCTGAGATACTGATGTTGTTTTCTATGTCTTTGCATGCGTAAAGGTGTTGTTTCAACTAATACTTTAAAATTTGCAATTGCCTGTTTTTTTCAATTCTGTTTTCTTTTTTAGAGTTATTGTTTTGCTATTTTTGTAGTATTTCTTGTGTGTATATCCGGTGTTGTGCTGATTTTGGAACCTCAATTTCCTGAGGGTTTTGCCCAAAGGATCAATAAAGTTCCATCTAATCTAATCTAAAATAATCTAATCTAATCTAAAATAATCTAATCTAATCTAAGAGCAGGATTTTTGTTTTGTCTCATGTCAGTGTTTACGTCCAACTCATGTATAGGGGTGTAAGAAAATATCGGTTCTGCAATATATCGCGACATTTCATTTCACAATACTGTATCGATATTAAAAAGTGCTGTATCAATATTTTTAGGTATTTATTCAAATGCAGATATTGTGGAGGTTCATTTTTGGTTTTTTGGTTTTCTTTTTGTTTATATGTTATTCATTATTATTTAACACTCTTTTAAATAATGTTAGTTTCTTTGTTGGGATTGCACAAAAATAATGTTATGATGTTACTTATGAACTAATAGAATATGAATATTTGACCAGGATCTTAAACTGTAATGTCTGTAAAACATAGTTTAAGTTTTAACACAGGAACATTTTGTGATATGTTCTGATCAAATAAAAATGTGTGTAGTATTTGTGCATATTTCCTTTGTAATTCAATTCTTCAAGGAAATAATAATAAAAAAAAAAAAAAGAAAAAAAAATTGCCTCTTTAACAATATCATGATTTATCGTGATATATCGTATTGCAATCTTAGTATTGTGATTTGTATCGTATCGTCAGATTCTTGCCAATACACACCCTACTCATGTAACTCATTTAAGGAGTTCTATGTAGTATTAATATTCCAGACTCTCAACAGTGGAACACACAAAAGACCAAAACCACTAATGAATCAACGCTATCCACTAGGCCTGTAACGGTACACAAAATTTTCGGTTCGGTACGTTTTCGGTTTTCAAAGCCACGGTTCGGTTTTTTTCGGTTCGGTACGGGAAGAAAGAAAACCCCTCAAAATGTCTTTATATTTAAGAATTTTTTAACATTTTTCCCCCAATTTTGGACACAATAGAATATAGAAAAACAGGAATAATATAATTCTGTGCTATAAATCAAATAGAAAATAAAATAAATTATTAATATGACTAAATGTATTTAAACATTAGTATTGCACTTTTCTCTGACAGGTAGTTTTGAACAAACAAGAAAAATCTAATCACAGTTCTGTCAGTTCACAATCTGCAGAAAAATATCAGCAAAAAATTCTGCATGAAGTTCAACATCAACAGGAGGGTAAACTGGTATTCTGTTTAAACAAACTGAAGAGCAACATTGACAACAAACTGAACCAAATTATTTATTTTAGGACAGAGAATAAATTGTTTAGGACACTGTGTGTACTTGTGTGTATGTGTGTGTGTGTGTGTGTGTGTGTGTGTGTGTGTGTGTGTGTGTGTGTGTGTGTTTGAGTGTGCGCGCGCATGGAACGTACGTTTGTCTGGGGGATGGTTTGTTGTTGTTTTTTGTTTTTTTTTTTGGTCGGAGCCGGGGGGGGGGGGGTGCGGTCCGGTCCATAACTAACGTAACTAACGCTGGCGTGAAACGAAAGTGAAACTTTATTTTTATATACTGTCAGTGGCCAACTCCGAGTTTTATTCCTCTGTTATACAGCGTGCATGAGAGAGAGAGAGAGAGAGAGAGAGAGAGAGAGAGAGAGAGAGAGAGAGAGAGAGAGAGAGAGAGAGAGAGAGAGAGAGCTAGTGTGTTTTAGAACTACCGTAGTTCCTAGGGGCCAAACAACGTCCGTCTTATCTCCGTCTCTTTCCTCGTTGTTGTCTTTCACCGGGACCTGAAGTGATCCAAACTGGACTGTACTGATGGTGGAGGGTCTTCAGTCTCTTCCTTCCAGGTCACATCATATTTGTTTTTTTTTGTTTTGTTTTTTTTTTTACCTTATATCAGCTGCTATTGGTATTTTGGGTCAATGTGCGTGTCCTTTAATATGTCCGTGTGAAACTTGCGCGGATTTAAAGTTCCGCATTAAACGACATCTTTCGTTTCCTTTTTCTTTTTGTCAACATACTGTGCCGTTTCGGTACAGCTGTGTGCCGAACCGAACAGGTGTGTACCGAAACGGTTCGGTTCGGTACGTGTACCGTTACAGGCCTACTATCCACAGACTGTATCAGTCACTGAATAAAGTATAAAGCTCATTGTTTACACACATCTGCATTATGGTATCATCAGGTTTCCTTCTTCAAACTCAAAACTCATAGACACTTATTTTGACAGTACTCAAATAACACTACAGCTGTTCTCAATACCAAGAACGCAGAATACAGTCTTGCAAATTCTGCGAGTACGGTCCAGGTAAGAATGGTCTCAGAGAACGTACTTCTTAAGAATGTACCCTAAGTATTTCCCTCAAATCACCACAATGTCACGCGATTTGATTTCAGTACATTTGTACTAGTATTTACCTGCTATTTATACATTTTGTATATTTTTCAAAACTGTTAAAACATTTTGTCGGGATCAGCCAGGCACAGCTGCCAGCACAAACTGCATCTTGGGAATTAATTCCCAGCCAAGTCTACACGAGTCATCATCCGGTGCATCCTTGGTTTAAGCTAGCTGACAAGAACAACATCCGGGTATTCCATGCTGTTAGAGAAATATGATATTAGACTATTCTCTGTAAGTACCAGGTGTCCAGACCACGAGTCATGGGTGGGTTGGGATGACATATCCTATGAGAAAGTACCAGGATATGTCTACCATTTCTTCTCTATCTACATGTTTTCTGCCTCGTGGTGCCAGTTCAGGGCCCAGAGCGGCCTGTTGCCCTTGAGGTGGTCAGGCCATAGGGTAAGTGGGGCTAAGAGTGCAAATGTGGTCACTGAACCCATGCATCACTGTGTTTTGGATATCTAAGCCAATAATGAACTGGATCAATGTCATTATGTTTCGACACTTGGACCAATGTTTGTATTATCCATATTCTTTCATAGGAACTTACACTTCCTGGTGTTAGTCAGTCAACTGCTGCATCTTGTTGTATGTACTTGACTCCTTGCCGCAAGTAAATTCTTCTGATTCCAGAATCCAGTGACTCTGTCTTAATTCTTAGATGGTATCTCAGAATTTTTCTATCACATGCGTTCTTGGTTATGCAACTTTGCAATTGGAACAGTACTTGGGGCCATGACTGGTGATGTTTCATGAGAACAAAAGAACAGACAAAAATGCGGTTTGAGAAACAGCCTATGTCTTATAATCGTCACGTTCTGCATCAGCTGATAGTTTACATTCTAGTTCTGTTAGCTTAGCTCTGTTTTTAGACTGAAAACAGCCACAGTAAAACCACTACTCACCTGTTTTCTGTACGGTTTTGTGTTGCGATTGCTGCAACAAAAATCTGTTTGAATGTGTTTGAATCCAGTAAACAAGGTCAGAACTGTGTCACAAATCTTGTATCATAAAATGTGAAGTTCTCTCTTTTTTTTGTATGTACTTTGGAGATGCACAATTGAAAATAAATTTTTAAAAAAAATGATTAAAAAAAAAACAAGGTCAGAACTGTCCCCGTTTAGTCTGAACTGTGGATCAACAATCAGCAACAATAATAACATCCCATAATAACTTCATACCTTTATAAGCTTCAGAATCAAACTTAAACATGTAGAAGAAACACTGACATTTCAGCATCAAACTCCATTCTTTTCACTTAGAGCTGAGTCCAGTGGAACACCACAACAGTAACTTGTAGGATTTATTACCATGTCACTTCATCAGTTCTAAAAATTGTTTCTTAACGGTTCTCATTTTTTGATATTGACCTGACTGTATTACTAACAGTAGCTATTGTCGTACGCTTGCAGCCGCAGAAAAACAGAAATGAAACAAGTCTAAGGAGCGAGTAAGACGACCAAAATGAGCCCTCTGCATAGAATCCAATGTACAGGGATGTAAGAGACAGTTGTTAAATTATGAAAGGACACAGGAAGCATGTGCAAACATTAGATGTTGAACCTTTAAGGATTAACAAAGCTGTATGAAATTGTTCTTCAGCATTATAAGAGATGTTTTTTTCTTTCCTTTGCAGGATTTGCTTGTCCTTTCAGGTGTGATTCTGTCACGCAGAATTTATGAAAATGAAAAAGCCATTATGTGCCATGTGCATGTTTTAGCTACAACACATATTAGCATGTCACAGCAATGTCAAAGCAGCAGTATTAAAAAACAAAGAAGACAATTTGTGTTTCTTTGTCATGTAAATGTGGGCTATTATTTGATGCAGTTAATAGCTGTTAACTATGAAGGGAATTCAGGAATATTAAAGCCATAACATAATCTTTCAAACAGCTAGTATTTATGCTGTTTGTTGCTGTTATATAGTTCATTTTCCCCAGGATATAGACTGAGCTCATCGTGGTATTTAATCTAATCTAATCTAATCTAACAATTAATAATGAATGTAATGTAATGTAATCTAATCTAATCTAATCTAATCTAATGATGCAGTTAATAGCTGTTAAATATGAAGTGAATTCCAGGCATATTAAAGCATAACGTTTGTGAAAACAGCCTAGTATTCATGACTTGTTTTGCTCGCTGTAATATACAGAGTGTCCCATAAGTCTCCATACATAGGAGACATAATACATATGGTTCTAACATGTATTTCTTTATATTTCTTCTTTATATTCTTCAGCAGTGGAGGACACGCATGAAATGCGTTCCCGACAAAATGGCAGTCATATAGAGCATATTATATGAATAAAAATGGTTTTATGTCAAGAAACGTTATTTTTCCTATGCATGGAGACTTATGGGACACCTGTAGTTCATTACCCCAGATATGACTGAGCTCATAATCTAATCTAATCTAATCTAATCTAATCTAATGTAATTTAACTTGATCCAATCCAATCCAAACTAATCTAATCTAATCTAATCTAATCTAATTTAACTTTATCTAATCCAAACTAATCTAATCTAATCTAATCTAATCTTATTCAATCCAAACTAATCCACGGTAGTCCAATCTAATCTAATCCAATCCAGTCCAGTGAATCTAATCTAATAAATTGATGCCGTTAATAGCTGTTAAATATGAAGGGAATTCAGGAATATTAAAGCCATAACATCTGTCAAACAACTTGGTATTGATGCTGTTGGCTGCTGTAATATAGTTCATTTCCCACCAGTATATAGACGGAGCTCATAGTGGCATTTAATCCAATCTAATCTAATATAATATAATATAATATAATATAATATAATATAATATAATATAATCTGAGTTTATCTAATCCAATCTAACTTTATCCAATCTAATACCTAATCTAATCTAATTCAATCCAAACTAATCTAATCTAATAAAATGATGCAGTTAATAGCTGTTATATATAAAACTAATCCAAAGTAGTTCAGTCTAATCTAACCTAACTGTATCCAATCCAAAACTAATCTAATCCAATCCAAACTAATCCAATCTAATCTAATCTAATCTAATCTAATCTAATGATGCAGTTAATAGCTGTTAAATATGAAGTGAATTCAGGAATATTAAAGCCATAAAGTTTGTCTAACAGCCTAGTATTTATGCTGTTTGCTGCTGTAATATAGTTCATTTCCCTCCAGGATATAGACTGAGCTCAGAGTGGTGTTTTATGTCATCCATAGGAGCTCAACTCATAATTTGTTGACACTACTAACAAGCATTATCTGTGTACCTGCAGCCTGATGTGTCTTCACTGTTGTCCAGAAAACTATTAAAAACCCATTGGTGATCCACAGCGCTGCACTAGGTCACATGTCCCTTTATCACTGTGAACACACACTGGAGTTTATTTGGATTCAGTCCCACGTACACCGTCATGCTGCTACTAATACTCACAACAGCAGCGAAAGATTAATCTGAATACTGGCCAAACCAGAGCCTGTTTCCTCCTCATAACCATCCTCCTGTTTTCATTACATGTGTTTACACAGATAATATAGTAAGTGTTTGAAAAAAAAAAAGGCACGAATTGCATAAAATCCCACCTTTTGTTAACTGTGCTAAACCGCGAATAGTCAATGTGGATGAAGATATCCGTCCAAGTGAGTGACTAGGCGACAGATGTTTTGTGCACGTGTGAGTGAGTGAGTGTGAAGACGAAGAAGGAGAAAGTGAGTGAGTGACGGAGACGAAGAGCAGATGTAGTAGTCACCTGATCCAGAGCGAGCTTCTTAGATGGCTGTCCGCGAAAACGGCTGCAGCCTGAAACACACACAACAGCTCCAGGTTAGCTTTAATACAAATAGGTTCTTTTTGTGTCAATTTGTTACCAAGATTTCACTTTCTTCCTCATTTAGACAGAATATTAAATGCATTTCAATGATTTAAACCCTTTCATGCATAGTGGTCACTCCAGTGGACAGTTCTTCTCCAGCTGTTCTCTTGTATATTATGGGTTTGTTGTTTTAGTTCCATATCAGCCAACACGTGGACACTAATGCACCATCCCCTACACTGATATTCAGACCATTACTGTAACTTTGCTGTTCTTGATAAACCTGATCTGCACTAACATGTTTCAGCGTAATCAATTACACTGGTCAACAACAAATTCATTGTTTAAGTTTTTTGAGCTGATTTAGGATAATTTTGGTGTGCTGAATCCAAAATCACATTAATTTTTGCTCAATCAGGTCAACTTTCTGAACTATGCTACATATTGGCTTTTTTAACATTTTTGCTTACATTTATGGGCATTTCACATCATATGATACAAAATTCTTTCATATTTCTTGCAATAAACGAGTTCTGAAGATTTTACTTTTGCCAATTTATGATTAATGTTTTTTTTAATATTACAGGTGAATGAAATGGCTTCGACTAGAAGATCTTGCAAAAATAAGCCTGACGTATTCTGCTACATCTGCGGTGAATACACCATTGTGCCTAACAGGAATCCTGTTAGAAAATGATTTTTTTTTCTCTTAAACCTATTTTGGGTTGAGAACTATATAAAAAAATCAACTGATAAAGTCACAAAATGTAATCAATTTTGTGAGAAGATCAAATTTTTCAAAATCAAATTAGCAAAAAAACCTGACCTGATTGAGGACAAAACAGATGTCATTTTTGGATTTAGCGGTGCAAAATGGTCCTAATTCAGTTGAAAAAACCTAGACAACTTGCAAAAAACATTTTTTTGTAACCCAGTGTTATTTGTTAGAATTTTTTTTTTTTTTTTTTGCATATGATCTCCATGAAAATAGTAATAACTAGCATTAGAATATGTTAAAATGTGAGAAAACATCAGATTTTATTTCATTATTTTCATATCACTTTTAGATATTGGGTTTTAAACATGCGTCTTTATTTCAAAAATTAAATGCATGGACATTTTTGTAACTATGAAAAAAAAAAAAACTGATCACATTGTTTTTTCATGCCTATGAAGGAATAAAAACACTCCAGAAAAAAATCTTATCTAAGGTTCTCATAATTAATGCATGAAAGGGTTAAACACAAATGGACAGACACATTTCTTTAGTATTGGTATGTTTTTGCTGAAATCACCACATCCACTTCCTGTATTGATGATATAAACCGTAGTCACATGGGACTAGTATAATCCCTGGACCTCTGATGATTTGGACAACTCTTATGTCTGCGTTTCATGCAGCACATAATCATGGGATAAGCAAAGTCTGTATGTTAATAACACTTTCAAACATTATTCCTCTGTTCTGTTGTCGAGGCCAGGCTCAAAACTTACAGATATGTTCAAGGTGGGGTAGGAGAGGTTTTCCTGGAGCATTTTTCACTATATTGCTTTAAAATCCCCTTCACACCCCAATTGCAACCAATTAATTAAATGCTCTAACAAAAATAAAAAAAATTCTAGTCACCTGTGGAACAGACAGGACTGAAAAAACACCATCCAATCATTTTAACCGCCTTGACTGAATGGTGAAATTGAATGATTGAACGGTGATATGTCTATCAAACTCAACTGCCATTTGTCCCTCCCCCCTCCCACATCTGCGCGTACCCCTCTTCGTGCACGAATCGTACGTTCTCAGAGACTTGGAGCACTTGTACATGAAACGAAGCCTTAGAGATAGATTTTTTTTTTTTTACTCAAGCACCGTCTCCATAAGTGCATCTGAATTTCCTAACAAAACAAAAAATGTTCTTTAATCTTTAGTCCAATACAAACAGGGATAGAAGATGCATCAGAACACATTCCAGATACACATAACCTTCATCAGGGGAAATTCAATGTAAATCAGCTCAAGAAAAGAAAAGAAAACTAAAAAATTGGTGAAAATAGACACTGAATTATTTACAGATTACAGATTATTCAGTCTAACATCAATCGACTGAGGTACAGTTTAATGGAGGTGGAGATGAAGAACTGTCCATTGACTAGAATGGGAAAGACAAGGACCGTCCAAATTGTCCAAAAATGTCGTCTAATATTATTAGCGTTTACAACTGATATACAGTTCAATGAGTTCCAAACCACTGATCAGACCACTAGTGTACTGGTGAACCTTTAGTCTGACTTACAGGATGTGTTCTACTGAAATAAACCTGCTATAGGGGACTATTTCAGTCCGCCTTCCCCTCCCCTCTGGTATTTGTGTTACTGTTTTTAAAGTCCTCATCATGACATTCAAAGAACAACCTCCTCCACGCTACAAATACATGCTGACAACAGCAAGTTTGGACGATTAGAGAGGTGTTTTGTTTTTGCAGGTTTAGTCATTTGCAGATTTAGTTCATTTAACACCACGGCTTGTTTCTCCATGTGCAAATGAGGCACCAAATTATTGCATATTATCATTATTACTTACACATTTATATTACTTATTACCTATATATCACTGTTATGACTACTATTACTGTTATCACTTTATTATAACTTTTATCCTTTGACTTAAACTATATATAGTGCATATTATATTACAATATAACATAATATTTATTTATTATTTACTATTGCTTTATCATTACTACTGTTATTTGTTGTTTTTCACTAGTACTTTCCAATGTGCAACTACTTGTTTTCTCCACTACTGTTTTTTATAGTTTTTGCATTACTATTTTCTTATAATATTTTTCTATTGTACATTCAGTGTTGTGCTCATGACATTAAAAGAATAAATTACTACACGCTGACAATGGCAAGTTTGGACAGTTAGAGAGGCATTTTATTTGCAGGTTTAGTTCATTTAACACCATTGCTTGCTTCTCCATGTGCAAATGAGGCACCAAAATTATTGCATATTATCATTATTACTTACACATTTATATTACTTATTACTTATACAGGGTGGGGAAGCAAAATTTACAATATTTTGAGGCAGGGATTGAAAGACAGTGTATGACCAATTAGTTTACTGAAAGTCATGAGATTTTTTTTGCCACAAGAAAATTGACATAATAGAAAATGTTTTTATTCTATGTGTCCTCCTTCTTTCTCAATAACTGCCTTCACACGCTTCCTGAAACTTGCGCAAGTGTTCCTCAAATATTCGGGTGACAACTTCTCCCATTCTTCTTTAATAGTATCTTCCAGACTTTCTCTGTTAATAGTTTTGCTCATAGTCATCTCTTCTTCCATTATAAACAGTCTTTATGGACACTCCAACTATTTTTGAAATCTCCTTTGGTGTGACGAGTGCATTCAGCAAATCACACACTCTTTGACGTTTGCTTTCCTGATTTCTCATATGGGCAAAAGTTTCTGAAAAGGTATGGATAATAGTGTTAGGTATGATTATGACATCAATATATGTTTGGTTTCAAAACAAGTGACGTAGTGCCTGCTGAGAAAAAACAACTAAATGTTCAGTGTAAATTCTGCTTCCCCACCCTGTATATCATTGTTGTGACTACTATTACTGTTATCACTTTAATATAATTTTATCCTGTGACTTAAACTATATACATAGTGCATATTATATTATAATATGACATAATTTTATTAATCATATATACCGCTTTATCATTAGTACTGTTATTTTTGTTGTTTTTTACTAGTACTTTCCAATGTGCAACTACTTGTTTTTTCCACTTCTGTTTTTTATAGTGCAAATGAAGCACCAAAATTATTGCATATTATCATTATTACTTACACATTTATATTACTTATTACCTATATATCAGTAGTCACTTTTCTATTGGACATCTGAACTTCACCGATATTTACTAAATGTCGAAAAAACAGAAGAGCATAATGTCGGTTTTCCATTAAATAACAAATGTGATGATTTGTTTTATATTATTGCGAGATGACATGAGAAGTCATTCCATAACCATGGTGACGAACGTAAATATGGTGTTGATTTACAGATATATTCATTATTATATATATTACCACCCTATGTCGTACTAAATTAAAGAATGATTGGGTTTCCTGGTGTGTCCACACATACTGCAACATGTTTCTTCTTTCTTTGCTTGTTGTAACGTACATCAACATCTGGCTTTTTAATTCACCTGACTCTATTTGTGAAAAAAGGTCTTTCCACTGCAGTTTTGCATGATATACCATTTGCGCTACGCCCAAAAAACCACCTCTTGCCAGCGAAAAACCTTTTAATCAAAAAATTAGACTTTTGGCAAAATTGTCATTTTTCCATTAGGTAAATTTTTATGAGCAAGTTATATTTGCGCAATTTGAGGGTCAATGGAAAAGTGACTAGTGTTGGGACTACTATTACTGTTATCA
Organism: Sphaeramia orbicularis; assembly: GCF_902148855.1. Lineage (NCBI taxonomy): Eukaryota > Metazoa > Chordata > Actinopteri > Kurtiformes > Apogonidae > Sphaeramia > Sphaeramia orbicularis. The sequence goes on along the minus strand of NC_043978.1, from coordinate 19,196,007 downwards.
CTTTATTATAACTTTTATCCTGTGACTTAAACTATATACATACAAATGGTTCATATTATAACATTATGACATAATAATAGTTATTTATTGTTATTTATTATTATTACTACTACTTTATTATTACTACTTTTATTTTTTTACTAGTACTTTCCAATGTAAAACTGTTTTTTTTTCCACAACATTTTTTTTTTTTTTTTTTTTTTTTAAATAGTTTTTGTATTACTATTTTCTTATATTGTACATTCAGTGTTGTGCTTCTATTGGAACCTCTATTTCCTGAGGGCTCTGCCTAAGGGATCAATAAAGTTCCATCTAATCAAAAAAAAAAACATCTCAGAAACACTGTATTACAAAAGGTGCAGATGAGTCCTGTGGTTATGAGTGTGAGTCATTAACAGAAGCTGCCAAAACCAGAAATCCACTGTCGCTGTATTACAGAATCAGAGTGGATTGTGGTCCCAGACAAACCTCGAGCCCGGGTACCACAAAAACAAAGCCTGGATTTTGTATTTACATATTATTAACATATTAGAATTATAAGTATCCGTCTCAAACCCTGCATCGCTGCTTTAAAGTCAGTCAAATTCTCACACACTGGAGATTCAATCACATTCGAAATCCTTCATTATATTCATTTTTGCCGGTTGTTGATACACGAGAAGCGAAGGGTTTCATTAAGATTATGAGGCTCAGTATTTCTGTCATCCTCCGAGTCTTGTAATGTTCCGCCGGGCTTGAGGCAACAAACTCAAAAACAAGGAAATGGAAATGAAGAATCCACAGAGCAGATGCAAACTTCATAATCTGAACTGTCTGAATCTGTCAGAAAGATTATTATCATCACCTAATATCTGAAAACCAAATGTCTGCACGGAAATATCATCACTTTGAGGATGTGAAAGGTTCAAGATCTCCATATTTAATTTAGCGTAGACACTGAAGTGGGTTTCATTTCTACAGTCATGTGACTTATAGCTGAAATGATACAAATAAAATATCAAATATATACTGAAAAAAGCCATTACTATTAAGAATGAATGTGATTTTGTTTTGCCAGTCAAGGTATAGATGGGTAAATAATAAAAATAAATATATATAATAAATTAGTAGTAGACTCTTCACTCATTCACTCGGTGTGTTTCCATCCACCTGTTTCTATACACATTTTCAGTTTGTGCATAAAAACATCAGCAGAAACACATAATTCAATAACAGAACTTGAAACCATGATGATCGTGACAATGAAAACCCGTTTTCATGTCCGGGTCAAAGCAGTGGATAGAAATAAACGTAAATTTTCATTTTATTTTGACGATGTCCAGGAAATTTGATTAAAATTTACAACACATCTGCGAGGAAACTCAACTACTAATCCTACTACAAATTAAGAGCAATGTTAAAAAGACTGGCCTCTATTAGGTACAGCTTATTAGCACTAGGTGTGCCTAAAGTGGCCAGTGAGTGTATATTCTGCTGTAACCCGAAGTTCGACATGTTGTGCATTCAGAGACGCTCTGGCCAGTCTGGACGTTCTCCTCTGACCCCTGGCATCAACATGGGTGACATTTTCACCCAGAGAACTGCCACTCACTTGATGTTTTCTCCGTTTCAGACCATCCTGAGATGGCTGTGTGTGAAAATTCAAGCAGATCAGCAGTTTTCCATCCGGCACCGACAACGACGCCACATTCAAAGTCACTTAAATCTCCTTTCTTCTCCATTCTGATGCTCAGTATGAACTTCAGCAGATCATATTGACCATGTCTACATACCTAAATACACTGAGCTGATGCCGCATCACTGGACTATTAGAAGTAACTGAAAAGCTGTACCTAATAAAGTGGCCGGTTAGTGTGCATATGTATAATGTTGATCTTCATTAATACCACAGTTTTACAATGATAATATCTATGTCTTACAACTGTTTCTAATTGTAATTTTTGCTGATACAACAATTTCTTATGAGTTCTTTTAATACTGTACAACTGTGGAAACTTTTTCAGTTGCTGTCATCTGTTTCATGTCTTTGCTCATTTATGTCTCATGTTCTGTCTGTATTTATTTTATGTACCTCAGCACCATTGGAAAATCAGGATTTCCCTAAATGTATTTAAGGATTTGAATGAGTGGAAGGCAGGAAGGAAAGAAGGAAGGAAGGAAGGAATTAAGGAAGGAAGGAAGGATGGATTCTCAAATTTTACCATTATTTATCTCAACTGATGGGAGAATCCGGTCCTTAATTTTTAAAGAGGAGCACCTAAATCATATTATCTAGCTTAAACATTACAATATTACACATTAAAACACTGACTTTAGTTGCCAACGTAACACTTTTAACAATTTCTCCTTTTTAAAATAGTAAAATCCTATTATTTCCATCTTTAATTTGATAAAAATGTATATTAATATTAACTAGAATGCACTCTGAGAGCGAAGACCTCCACCAAGGCAGATCAGCTCCCCCCCATCATCACCACAATTTAATCATTTGTTCCTTGTGCCAGTATCAACATTTCCTGAAAATTTCATCCAAATCCATCCGTAAGTTTTTGAGTTATCTTGCAAACAGACAAGCAAACAGACAAACCCCGATGAAAACATAAATTTGCATGATTAATTTAGTTCACATCTTCAGGTCAAAAAAGATGGAATTCCACAATAATTCATGAACCAAAAAAAGCCCTGGTTTTTTGTACCAGATAGATGTTTTTTTTACACAGTACTTCATTCCAAACAGACAAATTCATGTATCACAGGAAGCTTTGGGGAAGATGAAGTGAAGAACATAATGATTATTAATTATTATTGCAGTATTATTTATTTATTGCAATAATTACTGCTGATACTTTCCTTCTGCACAGAGAATGGCGCCGAATATTTACATATTCATTACAGTTTTTTTTTCCGCTGTTGACACAATAAACGTTGAGGATTTCATTACGATTACTCCAGCTGGTCTTTGAGTCTGTCCTTCAGGCAACTGGCTCAAATTACCAGACAACTAACAAAAAAAAAAAAAAAATGGTGTGAAAGTGGAAGCGTGACTGACAGGCAGACAGTCTGTCTGTGGGCACAATCTCTTCCTCGACAGTCGGAGATAATCAGCGATGAACGCACCAGCGGCAGTCATTCCTAAGCAGTCGCCCCACCATTCCCAGTGGCTGGAATTAGCATCGTTCCCGAAGGCTCCCCGCCCCCTTTCCTGCCCACCCGGCCCGGCACTGAGCCCTCCCTGGAGGCTTACAGTAAGTGTTCGACTCAGTGATAAGAGAGGGAGCGCTTTTAATTAATCTGCTTTAACCAGGGGAAAAGGGCTGGAAGGGAGGGGAAGGAGGGGGCACCGCTGAATATGGCATCTTCACCCCCAACAACTCCCCCTTCATTTCTTTTTCAAAGCTCATTAGAAAATCCCAGGCAGGCTGACGAATCGCTCCCCGCTGAGGGAGTATTCAGGACCCAGTACATGTGCGAGACTAGTCCCACTCCCCTGGGCCCTGACCTGGACACCGAGGGGAGGGCGGGAGGGGAGGGAGGGGAGGGGAGGGGAGGGAAGGAGGCAACAGGCAGATCGGTGAAAAACAGTGAATATAAAAGAGGAAAATGAGCAGAGGACAGATGTGTGATAGAAATACTAAAACAGGTGTAAAAAAGAAGAATGAAAGGTGGACTGAAGATTGTGATGACATGTAAAATTCTTCTGGTTTTCCCTGGATCATCTCCAGACCTGCTGCTGTGGTCCTGCTTCTCTCCTGCCTTCATCATCATCATCATCATCATCATCATCATCATTATTCATTTATATTTGCACTATGCAAAAAAAACCTGACTATTTGCACTACAATAATATATACATAAACATATATTTTTACAGACTGTATCCCTGTACATATCCACTACTATATAAAAACTTCAATTTGCACTTTCTGTACATATTACAACATAAATCCCACTGTAAATAATATATACATAAACATAAGTGGTTAATAGACCAGATCCACACATCCATTCACTGTAGAAAAACTCCAGTTTGCACTCCGTATATTACATTATAAATCCACTGTAAATCTCAACCCATTGTTGTCCTTGTCTCTAGTCAATATTTGTCTATATTATGTCAAGGTCCACATGTGACTGGGTTTATGTTAGAACTGTATGTTGTGAGTAATGTAAAAACTGAAACCAAATTCCTTGTATTTGTTCACATTTGTTCACTTGGCCAATAAAGCTAATTCTGATATAGTTGTGATCGTGTTTATTAAAAACAGTGGCGGAAAAATTATTAGTCCATCAAAAGTCATCAAAAACAATGGTTATGCGATCAAGTACTAACTTCTGTGTGTATCATGTGACTAAAACAGACAGAAAAGAAAACATGGAATGCCTAAAAGCACTGTTTTTGTCAGTACAATGCCATAGATATTGATGTAAGAACTGAAGTGATTTTGGTTATTATCAAGAAAACATGGAAAATAGTTAGATATCAGCTCTGAAATTAAACTACTATGAAATATTTTTGTTGTTCTCATTATATTTGTCCAAACAAATGTACCTTTAGTTGTACCAGGCATTAAAATCAACAAGAAATTGAAGAAAACAAGGGGTGGTCAAATAATTTTTTTGGCGACTGTAGTTACATATATGTTAGAGCTTTGTATCATTTGTACTGACAGTTGCAGTACATCCACTATTAACCCATAAAGACCCAGAGCTACTTTTGTGTCCGTTCCCAGATGAATTTTTCTCTATATTTTACTTTTTTTTTTTAATAAATTCTTTATTGAAATTTTCAAAGGAATACAGGCACAGACATATGTCCCTATACTTAACACAGTTGATTAGCCACCCATAAATACATTCACTTATAAAACTGCTCTTTATCTATATAAAAAAAAAAAAAAAAAAAAGGCCTTTTTTATACACATTAACACCTTTAAAAAAAAAAAAAAAAAAAAAAAAAAAAAAAACAAGGAAAAAAAGAAAAAAAAAACAAAAAAAAACAAAAAAAAAAACAAACAAACCATACATACATATACATGTTAACAAGGCACACATTCTTAAAACATGCATACATGTTTTTTTTTGTTTTTTTTTTCCCTTCTTTTGTCTCTTGTTTTTTTCCTTCAATGTGAAGACTGAGTTACAAGTCTATTATGTTCCATGGAAAGGAGTGCTGTTTGTCCAGGGTTCTTCTTCTACGTAGTTCAGTCAATGTTTGTTTAATCACTGTTTTACTATCTATGAGATTCTGATTAATGACTGTTAAACATCTCGTTTTCCAGAGCTTGACTGTTACAATGTAGATGATTAACTGGAAGAGTCTATGTTTGTTTGTTGATGTTGATTCCTCTAGAAGTCCGTACATGACTGAGCGATAGTTTATAGGGCAGCTCAGGCCAATGTTTTTAAAAAAAGTCCAAACAGCTTGCGCTCTATAGCAGTCAATAAGTACGTGTTCTTGAGTTTCGTCATTTCCACAGTTTATCATCGGACATTTTTTTGTTGTGACATAACAGCTCCAGGATACCAGAGCTCTAGCTGGAAGTCTACTTACAGAAATAAGCCAGCGGATATCTCTGTAATTCTCAGAAATAGATTTGTCCTTTATATTTTTAATGACAGTCTTCTTCTCGTTTTCCTTTACATGTTTATAATCCACCAATCCACCATAGCTGAAATCGCTTATACATTTATAGATCCCTCTAGAAGTCCCCTTAACCCAGTCGATATTTCTATATATATTCGATATATTTCGATCTATATTTTACCATTTTTAAGTGATTTATCACCATTAATTGTGATTTTCCTCATTATTTTGCATTTTTTCCAGTGCAAATCATGTGTTTCCTATATAGAAGATGACGGTGTTTCAACTTTCACTACGGAGCCTCTGAACGTCCAAATGGGTCATATCTGATGACCATGAAAAGATGACAAACTGTATTTTACACCAATTATTTACATAAAGTTTACACAATAAAGCCATCAGACTGTATAACAGTACACAGTAACCCTCCACCCCCCATATCACACCATGTATATGTACAATCACTATGTAAATATGTAAATATCTTGAAATTTTACTCTTAATTTTTTACTTTAAGAACGTTTATTTCTACCTGCCTTTCTTTTGCGCTGGTGTGTTGCATATTGCTACTGTAAACTGTTAAATTTCCCCACAGTGGGATCAGTAAAGTCTTATCTTATCTTACCTTATCTGATCTTATCTCTTATCTTAAAAGCTCCAAGACTTTTATTTTGAAATGTTTAAAGATGTGTGATGTATGTAGAACAGTTTGATTTTTCCTAATTAAATAGATAAAATTCAAAATAAAGGCCTGCCTCTAACGCAAGCCTTCCCCAAACAAAAGTCTGGTCCCTCTGAAGCTGAGGTAAATAAAAGCTCATGCAATTATTTGAGAAAACACGCTACAATCCTCATTAAAGTGTATGTCATGGAAGAGAATCAATAACAACAAATGGAACGGTCAAAGTTGTCATTTTGACATTTAAGGCCATGTCGTGAGTAAACATTTCACATTAAAGGCTGATGGTTCCCTCTGAGCCACACAGGGAATGAAATTTGCAAGAAAAAAAAAAAAAAAAGAGCCACTAAATCAATCTGATAAACATGAAAGGAAAGCTTGTGCCAGGTTTAAGGCCATGGATGAGCTTGTGAATTTGCATATAGAATGGGGACGTTGAGATCCCGTCGCTAGTGATGAGTTTAGAAACACATGGAGATGCATTTTAACGGCACGTATGAAGAGATGCATTTAGAGCCGTCTACTTTGGATGGGATCACTTGGGACATATGTTAATACCAAATCTAAACATGTTCTATCGGGTAAAACTCACACACTTAAACAACAAAGCAGCTCAGATAATCACACTCTGAACAACTGACATGTCAGCTCAACAGTCAGGTCTTTACACAGACTGAAAATACAATGTTACAAGGCATGTTTAACCACCATCTAACAGTGTAGAAGTGTAGAGGGTTTGGGTTTGGCTAAAGTCTGTAGGAGCCCTCAAAATGATGATCCTCCCTCCTTAACAACCAACTGAAGTTTAGCATAAAATGACACACTGATCATGATAGGTATGGTAATTTCATCTCCAATGTAATTCTTAATTTCCTGAGGGTTCTACCTACGGAATCAATAAAGTCATATCTAATCTAATCTCATTTAATTTACTAAAACTATAAAACTCCAGACAACTAAACCTATTTTTCCAGGTCGCAAACACACCCCCCGACTTCAAATTATTCCTGTTAAATTTTTAATACAGGGTGTCCCATAAGTGTCCATACATAGGAGACATAATACATTCCATACATATATGGTTCTAACATGTATTTCTTTATATTTCTTCTTTATAGTTCTTCAGCAGTGGAGGGCACGCATTGAAATGTGTTCCCAACAAAATGGCAGTCATACAGAGCATATTATATAATAAAAATGATTTATGTCAAGAAACATTTATTTTTCCTATGTATGGAGACTTATGGGACACCCTGTAGTATGATCAACATCTTAACATCACTGATTATATACCATTTCCCCCTGGGATTAATAAAGTATTCCGAATTCTGACTGTGATGATTATAAATATAACAAGAAAAGGACTCAGAGACCACAGACCCCTGCCAAGGCAGATCAGCCCTCTCCCCAGATGACCACCAACATTTAATCATTTGTTCCTTGTGGCAGTATCAACATTTCTTCAAAATTTCCTCAAAATTCTTTCATAACTTTTTGAGTATCTTGCCAACAGCCAGACAAACAAAAAATCCCCCACCCCCGACCCTGATCACCACCAAAATTTAATCATTTGTTCCTTGTGTTAGTATCAACATCTCCTGAAAATTTCATCCAAATCCACCCATAACTTCTTCAGTTATCTTACTAATAGACAGACAAACAAACAAACCCCAATGAAAACGTAACCTCCGCCGTTTCATGGCCGAGGTAATAATAGCAGATTTATACTGGTGTGGGCTGGTTTAAAATGTAAAATGTTAAAAATAATTTAACTACTTGTTTTGCTGTTAGATTCAAACCAAGGTCTCCTGCATCACAGACCGTAGTGTACTTAGTGGGTTATCCATCCACAGGCACAAATGTATGCGCTCCAAAGCTCTCCTGTCTCTTGTAGTGGAGGTGGATCTACTGCACATGCACCATTTATGATGAAAGTCTGGATGGTAAAGGGAGTTCAAGCTAAACTAAAGCCTAGTCATGAAGAGACAACTACCTATTCAAGCAGCATCTGGATCAACATGAAAAAAAACGGGCAGCCACAGAAGGTATGTACTGTATTATTCTACAGTGGAAACTATAGAACTGCATGGACTGAATTTTTTTTTTTTTTCTAAACCCACCACCACCCCTCACAACTTTATTTTTGATTATAGCTCATATTTAAGTAACAACCTCCAACTTCATATTCACATGTTCATCCATTCCTTGCTTGTATACATATACATAGAGGGGGGGCTCATAACCCCAAGTGTACAGAGACAGGACGAGACAGGACAGTCGGACAAAACAGAAAAGACAGGACAGTGGGACAAGCCAGACAAGATAAAAACAGGTATTAACTAGAGAAGCACTCGGAGAGCGCAGACCTCCGCCAAGGCAGACCCCCCCCGTCCTTGATCACCACCAAAATTTAATCATTTGTTCCTTGTGCCAGTATCAACATTTCCTGAAATTTTCATCCAAATCCGTCCATAACTTTTTGAGTTATCTTGCACATGGACAGACAGACAAACAAACCAACGCTGGCAAAAACATAACCTCCTTGGTGGACGTAATTACATACTGTATTCATAATGATGAATATCCATGGACTGAATATTAAATATCTTGGAGTTGCCATAGAACACAGCCAGTGATTGAGTAAATCACACTAAGCTGTCAAATACAGGTCTATACCTCTACTGTATCCTGTTTCTATTTTTAAATGTTTGGAATGCAATGGAACTCAGTGCCCTATCTGAGTCCAACCTTATTAAAGCCAGCTCTTTGCTCTGGTTCCAATAGTGGTCACATTAGTGAGGTTAAACTGTATTCATTTTATAAGCGCACGATAATTTAAAAAAATACAGTTTTATGTGATTTGAAGTGTTTATAATGTTAATTTTGCTTTGCTTCGCCCCCTTTAACCCACACAGATACTCCGACCTTGGACCCCACCATTCTCCTGCACCCCCCCTCCATTTTTCTGGATCCACCCCTGATATAACAATAATGATGGAGACAGATGAGGCCATAGTGTGATATGTAGAAGATGTTATCGTCACAGTCTGTGTATGTCTTACCCAAGATTCATGTGAATAATCCATGCCACTCAGAGGAGCTGGTTTTAAAGTTACACAACCTCTGAAATCTTAGACTCTGCAGGAGCCTTGAGATGTGACTCAGATATCGACAGAAACTGTGTCAGTTTTTAAAGTTTACCTACTGTTTTACTGCTGCAACAGATGGCTGAACTGAAAAACAGCTTTATCCACAAGAACTTCTGCAGTTACTAGGGGGGCCTTTTAAAGCAGATTTGATTAAAAAAAAAAAAAAAAAAAAAAAGCTATATAAATCCACATGCATTTGTTTAGCAGAGAAAACAACAACATAGGATTAAAACAGATGGGATGTGACCAGTAAAAGTGTAATAATGAATAATCTGAGCATCAACATGAGTCAGCTGAAACCCTCTGACACCACATGTTCCAGATGAGAGAAGATAACACAACATATTGAATAAAGTAAATACTTGGATAACGGTTATCTAAATGGGGCTCATGAATGTAAAATTCTATAAAAATAAATTAAAATAAAGAAACTATATAATAGTCGCTTAGAGTAATACCATTTTCAAGGTACAATGTAAAAATTTGTTATTGTATGAAAAATATTTATGATGTTTTTCTGTAAACGGTTTCACTTCAATTTGCCTCCTGGCACAGTTTAGGGACCTAATCATTGACGGTTTGATATCATTTCAGTTTGGCTGGTTGTCATAGTAACGTAGTGTAAACTATTGTCAGCGCAGCTTCAACTCCAGCTACAAACAAGACAACAGATAAAAGTGAAAGTTAAAATTACAATAGTATTACAGTTATTATAGGATATAATTTCTCGGTTGTTATCTGTATTTTTAACTGTGTTCATCTTATTTGTTATTATTATTATTATATATATTATTATTACTACAGGAAAAAAATGACTTAAAGTTTTTAGCATATTTATTATCAGAAACAACTGCAAATGTCCATAACAAAACTTTTTGAGAGTGCAGAAATAAACTTTCAGCTTTTACATCTGCTCAATCATGCTTTTTGGTCTTGAACATTCAGTATCCATATTATGGCTTCATATTTTTTTCTTATTTCCAGGAATTTTTTTTAGCATGTGTGGAAGTTCTGAAACAGTTCCTTTCTACTTGTTGTAAAGTTTTATACAGTGCCAGAAAGCTCAGGATCTCAGCTTTCTAATGCTGTTTGAATTTTGTTGATAGCACAAACAGTTCAGGAGTTATAGTAATCTTTTGCCGTAAAGTGCAAAATGTAGCGCTGGAGAGATAGCATTTATGAAAGGGTTAAAACTGTCTGATATTCCATGTGAATAGAATTTGGTTGGTAAAGATAATACAGCAGTTTTCTAAAATGGCCAATAAACCTGTAGTTACACCAAGGAGGAGTTAATTGAAAAAAAAAAAAAAAAAAAAAATCCAATATGACACAGAGTGAACTCAAATGGAAACAGATTCTTCCTCATGTATTACAAATTTTCATTTCTTCTTGTACTGAGAGTCTCTGAAGTCTCATTTTTCTAATGAAACAGTGTGTAGCTGCTGTTAACGTCAAAACACACTCACTCTCTCCATTCTGCACGATTCATTTTCCACATTAGCGCCACTCTGGTGTTCATACGAGGCTCTTTCATATCGTAGATGTTGTAACTGTTGAGCAGCGTGTTGTCTCTTCTGGTTTTGCGATATTTCCGTTCGTGTGCCTTTCGGTTGTTTTGCTTGTTAGCGTCGAGGTGAGATGCTTCATTATTTTTAATCACGCTGCTGTTTGCTGTTTTTTCCAATCCCCTTCCCTCCAATCAGCGCTTCTGTGTTGGAGCTATACGCAAAATAAATCCGAGTCGAACCGATGTAAGGGAACAATTTGATTATTTATCCAATAATCCAATCAATAACATGAGGAGGAGGAAGGAGAGGGGGAATAATCTGCAAACTGGGGCCTGAATGAAATTAGTTCTGCGATGAGCGCGGATGTAAATAAATGATGATAATAATCGAGCTTCCAACTCAATTTTCCAGCTGGGGAATGAATCCTTAGAGACACACACACACACACACACACACACATATAATACAGCCTCCTTCAGCTCTTCACAATTAATCAGGGCATAATCGCAAGAACACACACACACACACAACTGCACTGCCCGCTCATTCTTTCCCACACACAAAAGTACACAAATAATACACACAAGTAGCCCTACAGACAGACAGACAGACAGACAGACAATGAACACAGTCAGTTGTGTTCATTCAGGCTGCAGTGCATTGTGGTCCGGTGTGCAGTTTGGCAGGAGGAGACGCAGATTCAGCCAAAAGAACTGATTGTGTTTTCCTTCTCTGTCCTCTGGTCAGTCTGAGACACACACACACACACACACACACACACACACACACACACACACACACACACACACACACACACAGTACCTGGTACTGCAGATTCACTAGGGACAGGATTATATAGACGGCCATGCAAGCACAAATACACAAAGGCAAATGCACACTGTAACACACAGGGATTCTCTATGTGCACATTGCAGTAAGGATACTACACTTCCACTACAGATCATTATACTGGGTGTAACTGGAGGCGGATTTGAAAACAGCATCCACAGTGTGCTTTACCATTTCTGACACTTAATCAGACATTTGTCTTCAAGCCTCGGTCGACACTTGGCGTAAAGGGTGAAAAATGATGGGAGTGGAGACACTGCAGTCATATCAGGTATCTACTGTACAGTCTGCACTAGGGTTTGTCTTATTGCACTAAGAGGCTCATTTAGGAGTGAGTAGTGACGCCTCAGTGTTGGACTGAACACGAACATTGAGAAACTGTAGGAACACACAAACACGACGACTAATGCCTCCTTACCTTTATTAAGTTTACCCTCATCTGTGTCTTTACCGTATTCTAGCGCACGACCCAAGGTGATACGATGAAACTGAGCCGGAAATGATGATGAGATGGAGTTGGAGTGATTAGAAAAAAAGGAAATTCATCGATTCCAGTGTGTGTGTGCACGCGTGTGTGTGTGTGTGTGTGTGTGTGTGTGTGAACACATGTAGGATGTTATGATAAGCTAAACATATGTTTTTGCACGTCCACAATTGTCCACAAGGGGTTTAATGTGTGTGATATTAGTGAAGTTGCAGGTAAGGTAAGGTAAGGTAAGGTAAGGTAAGGTAAGGTAAGGTAAGGTAAGGTAAGGTAAGGTAAGATAAGATAAGATAAGATAAGATAAGATAAGATAAGATAAGATAAGATAAGATAAGATAAGATAAGATAAGAAGAGAAAAGTTAAAATAAAATAAGAAAAACCAAAAATGTGGATTCAGGGTCATTTTCTGTTGTGTTGCCAGAGGCCTTGCTTATGCAGCTCAACAATCCGACCACGTTCAAGTAGAGAAAGTTTTTTTGCCTTTGCCATCAGGAGGTCATGACAGTGTGAATACCTGACAGAAAAGGACATTGAATCCACATTTTTGCACAGATTTTGTCTTTTAAAGGCTGTGATCTAAACTCTTGATCCGCTGATGAACAGCCTATTTCAGTTTAATTGTTGGTACTTAGTCTTACTACTTATGTTTTTTCTCATTTCTTCTTTTTGCATTTTGAAACTCTACTTAGAACCTTTCTAATGTCCAACGTGCAAAATGTAAATTCTTGCAATTTTTCGACTGGTCTTAAAATTTTGATCAGGAGTGTATCTGTCCCTAAAATAATTTGACATTAAATACATTTTAGACTTAGATTTTGGGTTTTAAATTATGTACATGTGAGGAATAGTTCAGTAGGAAAGTTGCAAATAAGAATAGTCATGGCTTAAAATTAGACCAACATCTTTTTAATGAGAGCAGCAGAGGCTCATGGGTATTGAAGTATTTTCGACCATTAAAGTTGACAGTCGTGTCTAACCCTAAACCAATGGATTATTAAAATATCCCCTGTGTCTATAAATAAGACCCATGTATGATTTAAGAGGGTGAGAGTTGCAGTCTGATGGGAACGATGATTATAATTATATTTATTTATATTTTGTAAGTATAAAGGCCTCTGGTGAACGAATGCCTCCCCCTGGTGGATTATCTGTGTATTGCATGTATCTATTGTATACATCAGGTTTTTCAAGATAAAAGATCACACTGATCATGTAGAGGACTTCAAAAGTCATGTATCAAATATGATACGTTTAGCGTTATAGGGTTAATGTGGCCGCTGAACTAAAATGACTTTGAACCCCTGCATTAAGTGCAGGTCTTAATGCACATCTTAATGCAATGATTTTTTTGTGAAATCTGATTTTTTGTGTGCTCGTTCATATTGCAAATTAAATGCGACTTCTATCAGTTCTCAGTATGAACTGAATGCTACCCTGAAGCGACCCGCATGCGCAAAAGAGTTCCTGACATAATACATGACCACACAGCATGCACTGTGTTTACGGAAGTAAATATGGAGGCATCTGGTATCGGCATGTGTGTGGCACTGATAAAGTTTCTCTACAACCGAAGCAGCACCATTACAGTCAAATAATTTAAGTAGAAGATTAAAAGAGCCAGGAGAGCCAGGTTTTTTGCTGTGGCCTTTTGGGGAGCAAAGGCTGCTACGTCTGCACAACGGAGTATTTGGATGTGGAGTCGGAGTCAAGAGTGGTGGGATAGTGATGTTAGCAGCTTCACTGACACAGATTCATTCATAATTTCGAATGACAAGAAGAAACATTTAATATATCTGTGAGCGGCCTCTCTGTAACACTCTCACGACCAAGACACTCATCTCTGGCAAACTATATCTGTTCGCAAGGATGTTGCAGTCGGGCTGCACTGGCATTTCAATGGTGTAAGATCAGATAAATGTGACCCGGCTGTTCAGACTGATGTTGCATTGCAAAAATATCTGATATGTATCGGATTTAGTACCACATATCGATGGCCAAAAAACAAAACCTATCTGGCAAATTTTTAGATTTTGATTTTCACATTAAACCTAGTATACTTAGTATGTAGTGTTAACACATAATATAGACAGAGAGTCTGAAAACAGTAGAATATGCTTTAGGGATGCACCGATACGAGTATCGGCCATCAGCTCCATACTCAGTGTGTGTACTTGTACTCGGACTCGTAAAAAGATATCTGACTACAAATGCACCGATACCACTTACGCCGTGTGACATTCACAGTTCATGCAGCAGGTACGCGGTGGTGGAATAATGTGTGTGAGTGGTGAAGAGTGTGGAGATTTTTCAAATTAAATGACGGGTGATAAAAGTAAACGCTGACTGCAAGTAACGTGAAAGACAACAGACAGATATGGACGCAGCAGTCTGTCCATCCCTGCATACATTCGCATTCGTTTAACCAGGGTGCTTGCCGGATGCGTAAACGAAATGAGTATACCAGTGGGTATACGGAGCGGTGCAGACCCCGCCAGCGGAAGTGAAAACGAGAACTTATCACTCAATTTATCTTTTCTCTTCCTGCTGAAGCTAAGCTGTTAAACCTTACCAGTGAAAACGCGTGCAATATAGTATACATTAGTGTTTCCTCTGTCGTCTCCGTATTTGTTATTACTGACTTTCTTCTTCTTCTTCTCAAAAAACTTTACTCTTTCTTCGTTGGTATTTGTCCAGTATGGTTAATTAAGAGCGGTCGCCCCCTGGTGGATTAATTGAGAAACGCTCATTCCAACACATTAAATGTCAGTAGCAGCACTTTGTTCCAGTCAGACTAATGACAACGACAATAAAGCCATTTACAACAAGGAACTAAGAACTTGAATGGGATTATAAGTTCTCGTATCGGTACTTGGTATCGGCAAGTACTCAATGTAAGTACTCGTACTTGGTCTGGAAAAAGTGGTATCGGTGCATCCCTAATATGCTTGGATATCTTTAACAAAGGCCATACTATAATAAAACCAAATGTTTTTTTGTTTCCTGAAAAAGTGATTTTTTTTCAGATAGGAAATATTCTGTATGTATTCTGGCCGTCGATATGAAAGTGGCCTGGGTTGGATTTGAAAAAGTCTGATTGTGCCGTTCAGACTGTCTTTAACAGGTCAGATGCAGGTCAAATAGCGGCAAAAAGTCAGATTTGGGCCACATTTGGCTGCAGTCTGAACGTAGCCTTAGATTTGGGGTTTTAAATTATGTAAATTTGAGGAATAGTTCAGTAGCAAAGCTGCAAATAAGAATTAGTCATGGCTTAAAATTAGACTAACATCTTTCTCATGAGAGCAGCAGGGGCTCATGGGTATTGAAGTATTTTCGTCCAATAAGTTGACAGTCGTGTCCTCACCCTAAACCAATGGGATTATTAAAATATCCACCGTGCCTATAAATAGGACCCATAAGACAAGCTGTAATGTAAAGATAACTCTCTTTATCAGTTTTAATTTCACCTCCGTGGCCTAAAAATGTCACTTTCATGTCTGGAGAAAAAGGAAGTGTTTCATTTTAGGGGTGGGGTTTCCATTGTTTTGACTTTATGAGATGATTGAGAACACACATACACACTCAGGCCGCCATATTTAATAACCCGCTAACCCATCCGTGGCGGTTTGATGAGAGCTGTGACATTTCTCCAGATGGATGAGATTTCTGGGTCAGTTAACGCCCGGCTGCGCTCGGCTCGTCCTTCGTAGATATTTCGGGGACTGTGACTGGTCTTGTGAACAGAGATTAGTCGGAGAGCGCCACGGATGACTCTTTAAGACACACAAACACACACACACACAGGAAGTCATCATGCAGTCAAGCTCTGTGATGGATGACCGAGGGCAAAGAGTGAAGACAGAGTGTGTCGAGTGTTGTAGTGTGTAGGGAACCAGTGTGTGTGTGTGTGTGTGTGTGTGTGTGTGTGTGTGTGTGTGTGTGTGGACTGGTGGCGTGACCAGAGGGGGAGGATCACAGCGTTACACACCACTAATCACACAAATGAGGATCACACGCTATTTAACACAAACATTATATCAGAGAGATCAAAGAGTTAACAGGGGTATCGCACCACACTATAGTCGCTCCCAAAACACAGATCATGGCCACAGTTTACTGAAATAAACTGCAGCAAGGTTCAGTCCTACACACACTAAAGCACCGATTCAGACACGATGCTTAAATTGTAAACATGTTCATTACTTCTCATGGGTTTTTGCCATTTTTTTCAAGTTCAAGCCCTGTATCTCACTGTCATGTTCTATCAAAAATCAATAACAAGTTGAATTTGATCAAGTGAAAGTCAACATTCATTCATTCATTCATTCATTATCTGAACCAGCCTTATCCTCACTAGGGTCACGGGCAAACAGTGAACATCAGTGTCAAAAATGTAAGTTTCACCTATCATTTCTAAAATAGGCAAATTATTTTGCTTAACCCTTAGGGATTTGAGTCTATTTTGGCCGTTTCTGAGTACTTTTGATTTTGCCTTTATATACTGTACAAAGAAATGTTTACTATACCCATGTTTGGCTTTTTTTTTTTTTTCAGCACAACTTCATCTATCTCATCTGTCTATTTTTTTCACTTTAACCTACTATATCAACACAAAAATGTAAAAATATAAATTCAATTTGAAAAATTTATATAATTTATTGCATAAAAAACACAAAGATGCTTAACGAAAATTTTGTCAAAGAATTTAAAAGTGAATATTGGTTCCAAATATTAGGCATATATAATCAAAATAGTAATAAATTAAAACTTTACTCAAATATTTGACATAAAACATATCTTTACTTCTGCCAGGAGGTATTGTGATCACTTTGGTCTGTGTGTTGCGTAAGTGCATATTTGTTTGTTAGCAAGATAACTCAAAAAGTTGTGGACAGATTTTCATGAAAATTTCAGGAAATGTTGATACTGGCACAAGGAAAAAATTATTAAATTTTGGTGGTGATCAGAGGTGGGGGCAGATCTCTCTTGGTGGAGGTCTGCGCTCTCCGAGTGCTTTTCTTGTTACATAAGCGTTTTCTGCTTTTTTTTTTTAAATTCATGGGACTGTAGTTGCGGAAAAAGGTCTTTCCATTGCAGTTTTGCGTGATATACCATTTGCCCTACACCCGAAAAATTTTAAATAAGAAAAAAAGTAATAAATAATAATAAATAAATAATAGAATATAATAAAATAAATATAATAAGGAAAAAAAATCTCTTGCCAGTGAAAAAATTTTTAATTGAAAAGTGAGAGTTTGGCAAATTTGTTGTTTTTCCATTAGTTACATTTTTATCGCAATTTACATTCACACAATTTGAGGGTCAATGGAAAAGTGACTAGCGATTAAATTTTATGTTGAACTTTAAGTGTTGCCTCCTGCATAAATGTAGAATATATTGACATTTTTACCTCTGCCAGGAGGTATTGTGATCACTTTGCTTTGTGTGTTTGTTTGCGCGTTTGTTTGTTTGTTAGCAAGACAATTCAAAAAGTTACGGACGGATATGCATGAAATTTTCAGGAAATGTTGATACTGGCACAAGGAAGAAATTATTAAATTTTGGTGGTGATCGGGGGGGAACACGACAGATCTGTCTCGGTGGAGGTCTGCGCTCTTCGAGTGCTTTACTTGTTCCTAATGCATCTACCGTATTCTATCAAAAGGGGACATTTAATGTGATAACCCACCCTGTGATACGAACTCCGCCCATCAGCAGGAAATCAGAGCCACTCCATTCTCCCACGCTGCAGATGTTCATGTGATTTTACCCCGGTTTCATTCATGAAGTTCACAACCTCATCCTCAAACGCCGTCACACGTGTTCATTCCTGCTTCTTTGTTCTCGTTGAAACTCTTCACTTAAGTGTATTGATAGATTTTTGTTTAGAGGTTGTTGTGGTTAATGATTTCTAAGGAGGCAGATGGTGGCACTGAGCTGAAAGGAGCATTTTCACACAACAGGGACCATCAGTCACTTCATGACTCTCCAACAGGTTTATTTATGACTCGTGTTGCTGTGTTTCAGGTTCTAGTGACATACCTGCATGTTTTTAACTCCAGTGAAAAAATTGTGGACTTACGATGCATGTAGTTAAAATTTCACAAATAAAGTTACCACATTAAAAGGATTTATTTGAAGTTAAAGAAACAGAATAGAATCAGAAGAATCAGAAATATGAAAAAAAAAAAAAAGCTTATTTATTAAACATATTTGTAGATATTTATCTGTCCATTCCAGAAATTATTCTAATTATTGTGTTTCTTGTTGTTAGAGCTGGAATGGTTAACTGTAATTTTTTTAAATTATTTTTTATAAGTTGGAACTGAATTATTTTTTGCAATAATTTTCAATAAAATGTCACAACACACCCTCATCTCAACTACTTTTCCCACTTAATTTCATTTTAAATGAGGGTTTTAATCTGAAACTGAAGTTAAAGAAACAGAATAGCATCAGAAGATAAAAATATGTTGGGAAAAAAAGTTAATTTATTTATATATTCGTGGATATTTATCTATCTGTGTCAGAAATCATTCTAATTAATGCGTTTCCTGTTGTTAGAGCTTTAATGTCTGATTATTGTTTTTACAAAAATGAAAAAAAACAAGTGAACTAAATTACTTTTGCTATAATTTTCAACAAAATGTCACTACAAGACTTCCTCATTTCAGCTTGTTTTCCCCCGCTTAATTTTATTTTAAATAAAATGTTTTTAATATGAAATTGTGCTTTTTCTTCTTCATTTCAGAAAGAAAATGTCTCAAATAAAACTATCACAAAGGGATTTTCTTAAAGTTAAAGAAAGAATAACACGGAAACATGGAAAAATAATGCTATATATATTTAATATATTTGTAGATATTTATCTGTCCATTCCAGAAATTATTCTAATTATTGTGTTTCCTGTTGTTAGAGCTGGAATGTCTAGTTGTTCTTTTTACAAAAATGAAAAAAAAAAACACAACACTGAATTACTTTTGCAATAATTTTCAATAAACATCACCACAAGACTTCCTCATCTCAGCTTTTTTCCTGCTTAATATTTTTAACAAAATGGTTTTATTGTGAAACTCTTCTTGTTTACTTTTCATTACATGCAGAAACAGAAAACCATTTAGACGTTTACCAGAACATCGTTTCTAGTGTTCTACTGTTAAGTCGGTACTTTTGGTTCCACTTTAGAGATACGAGCTTTTCTACATGACAGTGATTAATCTGAGCTCACTAGGAGATGCTTGGGCGCACTTGTGGGGGTCAGGGGTCAAACGGCCGTCAACAGCGCTGCCCGCGGCGGCAGACTTTTCGGCAGACCTCTGTCTCCATAGCGACGGTTTACAGCAGCGGGGAGTGGCTCCTGTCGCCCAGTTGGACCCCACCGTGTGACACAGCAGCCGTGGATAAATCACTCCCCGAGGAAAACAATGGGGCCATATGTAGTGCTCTTAGAAAGGACGAATACCCCCAAACTAGCACAAACACCAACTCACACAACATGACGCCGCCTGTCACCTCCTTATGTCACAGCACGATGAGAGCGCTCGACGCTGCCTCTGCAGAGTCACCGAGAACACTGAGGAACATGAAAACAGTGTTTCCCAAAATAACATACTCTGAGTTTGCTGACATTTACAACACAGGGTATCTCCGGTACATAATGACATTGCAACAGCAGTTACCCTTTAGAAATCGTATCCAACACCATTATATATCTCATGTAGCCAATGACTGTCTCTGTTTGTACGATAATGAGCACGGTGATTTCTATGTAGTGCTTTCAAGTGGATTTCTTAATGCTCACACTTGAGGTCTTCAGCCTCATTTCAGAATGTGACCAAAGACAGAAGCAAAAAGGTGAAACTCTGGTTGTTTTACGGCGACAGCTTTCCAAAATGGCAGCGGTGCAGGTTAAGCACTGAACAAAAATTAGCTTTCGTGTCCGATCAATGTGAGTCGTTTATAGGATGGAAGACAGACACATATTAGAGGAAGAAGATAAATCTGTGGTGCTTTTTGAGAACCACATTCATCTGGATTCTGTTGGAATGGAGCCCACATTGGATTTCAGGTCTTTGGTGTAAAACTAAAGTAAAGTAAAGTAAAGTAAATTTTATTTATAGAGCACTTTTCACAGACAGAGTCACAAAGTGCTTTATCAATTCAAATCAGAATCAAATTAAGTTTACAGAGACCCAACAGAATCCTCCAGGAGCAAACACTTGTGACTGGTGACAGTGGCGAGGAAAAACTTCCCTTTAACAGCAGAAACCTCGAGCAGACCCAGACTCCTGAAGGATGGCTGTCTGCCTTGACCAGTTGGGGTTAAAGAGAGAGAGAGAGTAAAGGAGGAGAAAAGAGGAGCGATAGAGTATAGAGAGACTGGGGGGGGGGGATGACACATGGAGTACGTTATGATGAATACATAGAGTGTAATCAGTCTGTGGTGGTCCTGGGTCAGGTGGGAGACTAAAAAGCCTTTTTGAACAGGAGGGTTTTGAGGTGTTTCTTAAAGCTCTCTACAGAGTCCATGGACCGTAGGTGTAGAGGCAACTAGACAAAACTAGAAAAGCACTCGGAGAGCACAGACCCCCGCCAAGGCAGATCAGTCGCCCCCCCCACCCCCCACCCCCTTTGATCACCACCAACATTTAATCATTTGTTCCTTGTGCCAGTATCAACATTTCCTGAAAATTTCATCAAAACTGCTGGTTAGCTGGTTTATATTTGTTTGTATGTGGTTTACTGCTGGTTAGCTGGTTTATATATGTTTCTATCTGGTTTACTGCTGGCTGCTTTGTGCATCTCCTCTCACGCTTTGCACATCTTCGCATTGTTTTCACTAAATGATGTTGTGTATGGATCACAACCCCCCCCAACCTGCTATAGGGAATTTATACATTGTACTGTACGTGTGTTTGTGTCTCTGCTCAGTCAATGAGCCGCCCTAACCCGGCCCCCAAATAAAGTGTCCAGGGTAACCCACTGATCCGCACCTCACTAATTTCTTTGAATAGGATGGTGAGGAAGATAAAATATATGAAATAACTAAAAACTACTAAAACTAAACTGAACTAAACTAAAACTAAGCATTCAGAAAAAAACAATAACTAATTAAAACTAGCAAACCTGCTCTAAAAACTAATTAAAACTAACTGAATTAGAGAAAAAAGGCCGCAAACTAATTAAAACTAAACTATAATTAAAAATCCAAAACTATTATAACCTTGCTTACTACTGTTATAGATATAGAGAAGGGTTAGTCATCAAAGAAATGTTGGTAGTTCTGCATCAACTCATACAGCAGCTCTTTGGAAAGTTCTGCCATTTCTGGAAATTCACCACTTCAGGTCTTAACACTGCCCCCCATGGTTCCTGGTGGTACTGCTTTGTATTCTCTAGACCAGGGGTGTCCAGTCTTGGTCCTTGAGGGCTGGTATTCTGC
Organism: Sphaeramia orbicularis; assembly: GCF_902148855.1. Classification (NCBI taxonomy): domain Eukaryota; kingdom Metazoa; phylum Chordata; class Actinopteri; order Kurtiformes; family Apogonidae; genus Sphaeramia; species Sphaeramia orbicularis. Next base: position 19,174,314 of record NC_043978.1, on the reverse strand, counting down.
ATGTTTAGATGTTTCCCTCTTCCAGCACACCTGACGGTTGTTATCAGGCTTCTGCAGAGCTTGATGATTGGCTTATCATTTGAATCAGGTGTGTTGGAAGAGGGATCCATCTAAAACATGCAGAATACCAGCCCTCAAGGACCAGGACTGGACACCCCTGGTCTAGACCATGGGTCGGCAACCTCTGCAATCTAAAGAGCCATTTTTGGACAGAAATAGAAAAACTAAATGGTCTGGAGCCAAAAGATATTTTATATTTTTCCTCAAAGTGGTGACTGTTTAAGAGCTCCTTAGGATTAGTTTGTGCAGAATATGTGGAGAATAAATCACAGTTTCAGTGCATTTACAGAACTACAAAGAAATTACAGAAGTAAAGAAAGGAGTGAAATTTGTCATTATTTTCATTTTGCAGCAAAAATCACCTGTTATGTGAAGGCCTTCTTTAAAATGAAATGAATACCTTCAGTGTCAAAAAAATTAAAAAGCAGTCTACCTTCACTCCTACTACTATTATTTTTTAATTTGTCTGGAGTGTAGTCTACATTTTACAATATATTTGGTTGCCGCAATAATAGCAAATATGTTTAAACGTAAAAGTACAGACATATGATGTGTATTCGTATGAGTATTCTAATGTTGAGCATACATGAGCCTCAACTCACACTTCAGATAAACTCATGGACTGCACTGCACTTATTAGCACATTTTCTACACCTTCATGGTGCCCAAAGCGCTTTACAAAGCCTCACATTCACCCATTCATTCAATGTAGGGTTCAGTGTCTTGCCTGAGAACACTTCAACATATGGACAGATGGAGCCAGGATTCAAACCGCCAACCCTTCAGTCATTGGACAACCCTCTACCAACTGAGCTACAGTCGCCCCAACCACAACAAAATATACAGCCTTTATGCGGCTACATCTACCAAAGAGTAAAGTGTTCAGTTGTTTGTCTCCAATGAATGACATTTATATAGATTCACCAATTCTGACTAGTCAGCATCACAATAGTACGCTTCATGGTTCGTATCAGATAAACTGAAAAGCAAAAATATAAAGAGAAAAAATTCTAAATAACAAAAGCCACAAAAGCCCTTTCAGATGTAAACCCTGCATGTTCACTGCTTCCAGACTCAGCTTCTTCTGCACATGTTATATGTTATATGCTTTGTCAATTACTGGTAATACACTGGTTGGGTGAGGTGAGGGGTGACTGGTGGGTTCAATTTGCAGGAGGAAGAGTAGGACTCGTTTGAAACAATGACTGTTTTTGGGTTGATGTCTTTCCTACATGCATCTGGAGTTATCTGGACTGTCAGTGGTAGAAGCACAGGTGTAGTGGAAGTACAGGCTGTTCATATTATAGGGTTGAATTTCATGAGCATGGTTTAAACATTTAATAATAATAATAATAATAATAAGTAATAATACATTTATTTATAAGTGTGTGCAATAGTCACATCACAGGTTCTGTGATGTAGGAGGCAAAGGAGACATCAACATGGTCTCATCTGATTTCATCCTGGTACTAACACACCACTGAATCACATCCACCATCACATTCATTCATTATTCATTTTCTGAACCCGCTTTGTCCTCACTAGGGTCACGGGGGCGCTTGGAGCCTATCCCAGCTACATAGGGGCGAAGGCAGGGTACACCCTGGACAAGTCGCAGTTCATCGCAGGGCTGACATATAACCACCAATCACAATCATTCTAATCAGTCTCCCGAAGCAGACCCACCCTGCACATGGAGCGAGGTCTATGGTAACACATTGAAAAAATGAGCAACGAACAAGAGAAAAATCACCGAAAACAAAGACTTGGGCCAAAAAGTAAAACAAAGTCAGGTTATTTGGAATTATTTCAGATACAAGAAGGATGCTACTGAACACATGCTCTGTGTCGATAGTGCCTTCACCTGTCGCCAAACAAGATCTCAACTAATTTGTTTGAACATTTATGTCGCCACCACACAGCTATTATATCCCTCCTGAGTATTTTTTCATATCGCAATATAAATCGCAGAGTTACAAAAAATTGCAATATTAAACATATTTGTAGATATTTATCTGTCCATTCCAGAAATTATTCTAATTATTGTTTTCTTGTTGTTA
>NC_043978.1:19145147-19172181 GCF_902148855.1 Sphaeramia orbicularis | reverse complement strand
CTTGCTGTTTTTCTGCTTTTCTGTTTTTCTGCGTGTAACTTTGACGAACTCTGAGAAGAACATTTGTACTTTTCACCAACTTATACTTAGACTAACTTTACTGATCCACAAAGGAAATCACTTGGTGACTACAGCTCAGTTGTGTACAAAACACTCTGGAAAAAACACGAGCAAAAAAGAAAAAAGAAAAGAAAAACAAAAGTAAGTGTGAAGAGATAAAGGCAATGAATAATATATAGAGAATACATTACTACTATACAATACTAATACAATTTTTACTATCTTCACTATTTAACCATTTATTACTGTTTTGCTTCTATGATGTGAATGAACGTCTTATTTTCTCATTTATTGTTGATGTTGTAGATGTAGATTGGATGTGAGGGTTGAATGGCTGCAGTAGACGAGCTAATACTGAATAAGGAAAGTAAATAAACAAGGAGGTAGAAACTATGAGGAGAAAGTGAACGGTCGGAAAAACAGGAGGGATGTTTGGAGAAGAGTGATGAAAGAGAGCGAGACGACGGTGAAGAATGAAGACAAAGGAGAGGGAGTGAGAAAAGAAACACTGAAGGAGGAATCACAGCAGCGGAAGAAACAGAAAAACCAGCGAAGAAGAAAGAAAAGTGCAGTGGTGAAGAGGAAGAGGAGCGATAGAAGAGACTTCACTGTCATTGGGTGTGCAATGAAATTAGGAGTTCTACGATATGGAAAAAAAAGTAATACGTTAGAAAATAAGAATAGAGCGAATATAAAATGACAAAAACTAAAAAGTAAAATAATAAAATAGAACATAATTACTATTACTTACTTATATACTTGTGTATTGTTGACATGACTTCTATTACTATTGTCACTTCATCACTTTATTCTAACTTTTATTCTGTATGTATATATATATATATATTATATATTATATATATAATAATATATATATATATAATATAATATATATATATAAAAACACAGGCCAAGATCCTGTGGGACTCTCAGATCCAGACTGACAAGATGGTGATGGTCAATCAGCCTGACATAGTGGTGGTGGAAAACATCAGAAGACAGTGGTAGTGATAGATGTAGCAATCCCAAGTGATCGCAACATCAGAAAGAAAGAACACGAGAAGATTCAAGAAATACCAAGGGCTGAAAGAGGAGATAGAGAAAATGTGGGGTGTGAAGGCAACAGTGGTCCCAGTAGTGATGGGGGCACTAGGGGCAGTGACCCCCAAGCTGAGAGAATGGCTCCAGCAGATACCAGGAACAACATCTGAGATTTGAGTCCAAAAGAGTGCAGTCCCAGGAACAGCTAAGATCCTGCACAGAACCCTCAGGCTCCCAGACCTCAGGTAGAGGACCTGAGTCTGAAGGAAACACCACCCAGGTGGGCCAGAAGATATATATATATATATATGTATATATCATAATTTTATTATATATATCATAGTATGACATAAGCTACTTATCATTATTGTTATTATTATTACTTTGAAGTACTTTCCAATGTATAATTGCAATTTTTTTCACTACTGGTTTTTTTTTTTTTTTAATAGTAATTGTTTTGCTTTTTCCTTGTGATATTTCTTGTGTGTATATTTACTGCTTGTGCTGTTTTGGAATCTCAGTATCCTGAGGGCCCTGAACAAAGGATCAATACATTTCTATCTAATCTAATCTAATATCATATGATCTATCAAATTTTTCAAAAAGTAAAATAAGAATAGAATGTAAAAGTAGAATAAAATAAAAATAGGCGTAAAATACATTGTGGAATGAGTATAAAAACTGTGCATTTATGTTTGATAAATATTAAATAAATATTTCGCTGTTATTGCAAGAACAGAGGATTTTGCATGTGCTGCAGAGGATTATTGCACAACTTATTGCACATAATTCACATTATATTGCATATAATTCATATTTTAAGGAGGAAGAGGAGGGGCTGGCATCGCTTTTTGAGTTTTCCCTTTCAGTCATGGTTGAAGCAGAAAAGCACCAAAAAAAAACCATGTCTGTGCTTTTACAGAAATCCTGCAAACTCCGGCTTAATCAACATGAATAAAGGCGGTATTCCTCGTGCCGGCGGCGCTGGATGCTGAAGGGCAGCCGGGTCACAAACTGCTAAACTAAACAACCAACTTTATTTTATTCCTCCCTGTCTCCCTCCCTCGGCTGTGCTGTAAAGGTTACAGAGAAAGTTGAGTGTTAGAGGAAGATTAAGTTTCAGTAAAACTTCTGAAATATGAGGGGAAAGGCGGGGGGGTTGGCAAATGCTGAAAAAAAAAAGGCTGCGTAGGTACAGCGGGCCCTTGGGGAGAAAAGTGCGAGCAGGCGAAAAAAGGGGGGTGGAAAACTGAGAGGGGACTCGGAAAGCCGGCCTGACAGCGCAATTACATAGCATCATAAAGCATGAAATGATTTTCCGGACCGCGTTGGGGAGAAGTCAACCTGAAGAGGGGCACGAGCGCAGGGTCACACCGAGTGTAATTTAATCGTTGGCTCAAATCTTTCTGTTCCAAAAGGCCTCGGGTGTCGATCCGTTGGAGTCGGGTTCAGTCGTCGGCTCTTCAGAAGGCCACGATAATTCTAGGAGACTGTTTTAAGCCTCACTCATGGCGTGGCCACACGGTCTAATCATCTGGTAATAAGACTCATTTAGCTGAACCGTTCACACTAAGTGAATGAGGGGATTTTTATATTCGCAACATTTAGAAGAAGCTCCTTAAACGCTCTGACTGGAGGTTAATAAAGGACAGTAAGAGGTTGGAAATGTTCAAGATGAGCTGCAGTTGGAGAAGAGGCTGGGTTCTGCATGAAGTCAAAAAGAAAACCAATGTCCCTTTATCTCACTGACATGTTCTACGAAGAATCAACAAGAGTCTATGTCAGTTTCTCCCAGTAGAAGTGGGTGGCACTTTCACTGGAGGAGAACTCAACTAATTCAATCAAAGGAAATTAAGGGAAATGACAAATTTTACGATCCAAAGACGAAGAAAAGATTCTGTTTATCAAATAATAGTGTAAATAGTAAATGTAAATAGTGTAAAATTACAAAATACAGAGAGGAAAGGGCTTTGGGGGGGAATCCAGTTGTTTTTCAGCATGGGGCTTTGCCATATATGTGTTGATAATATCGAGCTTAAATATGGATGAATTATAATTATTACTATAGTACTATATAGGACAATATAGAATTATATGTATATATACAGGGTGGGGAAGCAAAATTTACAATGAACATTTATTGTTTTTTCTCAGCAGGCACTACGTCAATTGTTTTGAAACCAAACATATATTGATGTCAATCATACCTAACACTATTATCCATACCTTTTCAGAAACTTTTGCCCATATGAGTAATCAGGAAAGCAAACGTCAAAGAGTGTGTGATTTGCTGAATGCACTCGTCACACCAAAGGAGAGTTCAAAAATAGTTGGAGTGTCCATAAAGACTGTTTATAATGGAAAGAAGAGAATGACTATGAGCAAAACTATTACGAGAAAGTCTGGAAGATAATAAAGAAGGGAGAAGTTGTCACCTGAATATTTGAGGAACACTTGCACAAGTTTCAGGAAGCGTGTGAAGGCAGTTATTGAGAAAGAAGGAGGACACAGAATAAAAACATTTTCTATTATGTCAATTTTCTTGTGGCAAATAAATTCTCATGACTTTCAGTAAACTAATTGGTCATACACTGTCTTTCAATCCCTGCCTCAAAATATTGTAAATTTTGCTTCCCCACCCTGTATATTATACTGTATATGTATATGTGTTTTGATTTTGTTTGTTTTTTAGTTTTATTAATATCTGAATGCTGATACAACTATGATAATTTGTAAATGGGTATTATTATATTAGTGTATATAGGAATAAGGTTGTTGTTGTTTGTCTACGTGTTCGAAATAAAGATTTCAATCAATCAAAAAAGTCCATATATGACTTCCTATCAGTGCTCAGTAGTAACTATACTGATATCTCTAACCATTTAAATACATAAAGCATCAAATTGGTAACTTGATGGTGCAGTGGATCGCACTCGTGCCTCACAGCAAGAAGGTTATGGGTTTGATTCCAGCACCAGTTGATGGGAGTGGGACCTTTTGGAGTTTGTAGGTTCTCCCCATATTTGTGTGGGATCTCTCCAGATACTCTGGCTCCTCCCACCATCTAAAGCAGGGGTCACCAATCCTGGTCTTCAAGATCTACTATCCTGCAGGATTCAGATGGATCCCTCTTCCAACACCTGATTCAAATGATAAGCCAATCATCAAGCTCTGCAGAAGCCTGATAATGACTGTCAGGTGTGCTGGAAGAGGGAAACATCTAAAACATGCAGGATAGTAGCTCTCAGGGACCAGGACTGGTGACCTCTGATCTAAACACATGTACCAATAGGTTATTCTAAGTAGCCCATAGCTGTGAGAGTGATTGGTTTTTCATCTCTATATGACAGCCCGGTGAGGAAGTAGCGACACATCCAGTGTTAACCTCAACCATAGGTAGGTGGGATAGGTGCCAATACCCCCGTGACCGTCTTGTGGACAAGTGGTTCAGAAGATGAATGAATGAAAACCATCAGTATATGGACGATTACAAGTAAATGCACATGTTTAACATTTCAACAATTCACCTAAAATCTAAATTTCTCTAAACTGTGAACAAACTCTGTGGACATTGTCCCATGGAAACTACAAACAAAATTTGAAATGAATCCAACCAGTAGTTTCGGAGAAGATCTTTGAAATCTAAACATTGGTGACCTTCAGTTTGACCCTTCAAGGTCACTCAAGGTCAAAGATCATGGACCCAAATGAAAGACCATATATGACTTCCTATCAGTGCTCAATAGTAATTGATATCTGTAACCATTTACATGTTATAAGCATCAAAATATGGACTATTATAAGTAACAGCAAATTTTAAATACTTAAAAAAAATCATCAAAAATTCAAAAATCGAAATTCCTCAGAATCGTGACCGGACTTTGTAGACATTGTCCTAAGGAAGCTACATATAAAATCTGAAATGAATCTGACCAGTAGTTTCACCTGAGAAGATGTTGGAGGAACTTGCTAATGAGCATGAAGACATCACCTTCACAGCAGCTCATGGTTTATCGGCCGGGGAACTAAAAATAAGGAAAACAGTCAGCGAGTCCGTTTCCCAGAACAACACAGACTACAGCTCAGGTACAGAAAGAAAAGATCACAGAGGCCACAAAACTAGAAACCTTAACAAATAATTCACCTTTTTTAGGAGAATGTTTTCAGTTTAATTACTCACAAGGACTCTAATATATTCTTTGTGACCTTTAGTAAAAAAAAAGTCATGACAACCAAAACTCTAATGAACACGTGAAAATTTAGATCATTAAAATAGAGAAGCGAACAGCTTATTGGAGAAGCTTGAACATTGTGCTTTAAAAGAAATACAGACAAATCCTGGATAAAGGCTATTCCGGAGACTGATGTCATGTCACACCACTTCTTATGGTATTTGGTGTGCTATACGTACACATCTTCTACCTCTGATGTGTTATTAAACGCCATTCAATCATGTGTCAATTTACACGAAGATCTCCGGTTTACATAACCCTAACCCAGTGTTTTTCAACCTTGGGGTCACCTGGAATTCAAATGGGGTCGCCTGAAATTTCTAGTAATTGATTAAAAAAAAAGTAAAACACTAATAAAAAAATTTAATGATTCAATATAATTTCATAATAATTAAAACACCACACACTTTTCCTAACAAAAATCAAGTTAGAATTTTAAAAGATCTACACAAGCTGAAAGCTACTGGCCGTGCAATTGAGAGAGAAGAGCTAAATCATCGGGTCTCTTAGTCCATAAGTTCGCATTCAAGGAGCACCAAAAGGCCGGAGCTAAGTCTCTCAAGGACGTTAAATCCAAATTCTACTCAAACATCATAAATCATAATCCATCAGTCACAATCCTGTAGTCTCCGGCCCCACAGTACCAACCTTCCCCTCCCTCCCAGAACTAAACTTCAGACCATGGGAGACCAGGCCTTCTCCTCTGCTGCCCCCCTTATCTGGAACTCCCTCCCTGACCACCTCAGAGCTCCTCAGTCACTGGACTCCTTTAAAAAGGAGCTAAAAACATTCCTGTTTAGACAGACTTTATGGCCCCCCATGATACTTTGTTTTATTCGCTTAATCTTTTATTCCTGGTACAGTATTTTATTTTTATTGGACTGTCTCTCTGTAGTACTTTGAGATTCTGCTGAATGAAAAGTGCTTTATAAATGCAATGTTATTATTTATTATTATTTATATTATTATTATTATTATTATTATATATTATATTATTGTTATTATTATTATTACTATTATTTATTATTATTATTATTATTATTTTATTATTATTATATTATTATTATTATCATCATCATCATCATTATTAAATAAAATGCATGATATAATATCTGAGAGGGCATATCTTGATTGACCTGATCATGTGACTCCGTCCATTACTACGCTTCAACCTGCCTGGACACAGTCACAGTCAGAAAACCTGATCAAACACAGTATATGCATATATGGACCTTCACCAGGGTCAATGACATAAGTGTAGCTAAGATTTCCCAGAATTTTTCTGATGCTGGCCAGACTAATTTTTGGAATTCTATTCATAATCCTGAACAAACTTATTCATCATGGAGGAAAAATGTGTTGTTGGATTGATCTTAAAGGATGAATGTCACAGAAAGACATTATGAAGACAAACAGGCTTTCTGAAAATTGGTGATTCTGGGAAATCTTAGCTCCATTTCTGTCATTGACCCTGGTGAAATTGGGTCAACTGACCAGCTCCATCCAACTTCCGAGAAGTCTCTACTACAGGCATCAACCTGAGCCAGTTCTGGGAAACCTATAATTTTCTCTGAACCATCATGCAGTTCCACACCCTGGTTCAAATATCTCAAGTATTATCATAACTTGTGCAATAATCAATGCCATTATACGGTTCAAAATTCCATTTACACCTACGTTTGTATACAATTTGAAGAAAATATCATCATGCAGTAAAAAAAAATATTAAAAATAGAACCAGTTCTATCCCAAAGCTAAAATTTTGTGCACAACATCTTGAAACATATATGAAGACATGGTAAAATTATAAAAATTTTCATTAACTGGCCACATGGTAATTTGGGTGCTCAAATAAAGAGTATTTTTGTGAAAAATTGAAATGAACCCATTTTATTCATTGCCTCACAGCAACACTTTTTATTGAAATGTAATCTTTTTGCAGTATATTGTTGCATTTTGACCATAAGAATCTATGCAAAAAAATGAGGTCTCTACATTCATCCATTATGGCACAGTGCAAGCCTGAAGACAGAGGACATTTGGAAGAATTAGCCTTTTCACCTGATTTCAAGGCCTCATGGACCAAACATGAAGGCACCTACAATTATTTTAATGCAAAATATGGTCTTTTCAGGGGGATTTCACCCCAGACAGTAAGTTTCAGCAGAGTGGCTTGAATACCTAAGGAGATATAGCTCCTCAAAGTTGGCCGAAAAGCAAATTTGCAAAATTAAAAAAAACAAAACAAAACATTAATTTTCAAAGGGCTGTATCTCCTAAACTATACAGATATGACATTAAAATTTTGGATGTGTTCATTTATCTGGTTAGTGAACAAGTGAATTTTTTCAGAATTTTCTGAGGGGGTCACGTGGGGACCAGTGGTTGAATTGCCATGGAATGACCCGATAGCCATTACAATAATAACCTCAATGACGCACATACGTACAACAACTTTCTCTGAGACAGTATCAATCGATCAGACATGAAACATCGAACAAAGCAGTGTATTGCTTGTTTTAAACAAAACCTTTGTAAATGCATTAGCTTTTATGCAAAATATGTAATGATTTGAATAACAACCATTTTAAATGTAATATTAAATTTGTATAAACCTGTATTTTCCCCTCATTTACCAAATATAAATGTAATTATATTGTACCTGTGTACTTCAGTACTAATATCTATAAAGCTATAATAATACCTGACAACAAATAGACATCTTAATGACCCATGAATAATGCTTTTTTAACCTATGAAAAAATTTGCATTTGAACCTGTCACACACACACGTGGAAAGATTATTATGTGTACAGATTACACACCAATGAAAAGTGGCGTGTATATTTACGCGAGTCATAATATCATGTTGCTACTATGGGTTTCAAGGTTAACACGGTGCAATGAACACATCCAATGATATTGATGATATTGAATGATAATAAAAAAATAAGTAATAACAGATAGGTTTTTAAATTATCCTTCTCCAATTGGATTTTGGAAATAAATCCGTTCTTTGTTTTTAAAGTATAATAAGTGTGAAAAGTGTCCGAATCATTGTGAGGATGGGTGGTTTATTGAACTACTGGGACAAGTTGGATAAAAACAACCAATCAAAAACAACTAGACTTTATTCATATAAAACAACAATGATGCTCAGACTTTAAACATCCACAGTGTCTTTTCAATTGGTGGAATGCAGTTAGATTTAGTTGTTTTATTATGCACCATATTCATTTCTACTTCTACTTTTTTTTTTTTTGTCTGAGTACTTAAACTTGTGCAACAATATTAAAAACCTGAGTTTATTGTAATGCTTCTTCCTGTTTGTTACCAAAGGTTGACATTATTATCATCTGTTAAAACCTGATTTATATGTGAAGATATGCAATACATTTTGGAAATTATTGGACCACCTGTTATTTTCTATAGATGTTTAATATAACAGTCCAACAAATTATATTTGTGGAAATCATTTAGAATTCTTATTTTGTTGAAATTATCAAATGTACTTACTTTACTGTTGTTTTATTGTCATTAATTTGATTATAGGTCATTTCTTTATTAAATTTTAATAGAAAAATTTCATGTGTTTTTCCAGATATTTAACTTTCCTGACAAATGTTGATTTTTCACTGTAATAATCATAACTATATATAAAAATTAAAAAAAAAAAAAATAAATAACTGATGTGAATTTTCATTCCACAGACTTCAAACCAGTTCAGACCTGAACAAAAACACGCTCTATATAAACTCAACCTGCAGAAGCTTTCATGGGAATTCAGGACCATTAATCGTTTTCCATAAATTTAGCAGTTTTTCAGAGACTGTGATAATCCTTTTAATGCAGCAGCCCGTCGCTGACAGAGCACACTCTGTAAATATGAAGACTTTATTCCAAAACTGAGATGTCAACCTTTGGGGAAAACAAACTGGCACAGTTTCTCTAAAAACTGACGGCGGGTATAAAAAATGCAGCTCCTCCTCAAATACTGCTGAAACTACCTGTCAGTCTTGTCACATCTGAAAACTATCCACAAAAAAAGTGTGTTTCTTTTGCAGAGTAGGGGTTTATCTGCAGGTTTCCTCACTGGGGATTCACATATTCAGGCTAAACACTACAGGGGTGTGAAAAAGGGTTTGCCCCTTCTTGATTTCTTACTTTTTTTGCATGTTTGTCGCACTTAGATGTTTCAGATCATCAAATAAATTAACCCTTTCATGCATAGTGGTCACTAGAGTGGACAGTTATTCTACAGCTGTTCTCTTACATATTCATGGGTTTTGTTGTTTAATTCCATATCAGCCAACAGTGGACACTCATGCATCATCCCATACACTGACATTCATATCATTCTTGTAACTTTGCTGTTCTTGATAAACCTGATCTGCAGTAACATGTAAATGTAAATCAATTGCTAATGGTTATTAAAATGTAATTTACTTTTTTTTTTTTTTTTTTTTTACTTTTTTTTTTCTTTTTGCATATTATCTCCATGAGGTGAGTAATACCTAGTATTAGAGTATGTTAAAATTTGAGAAAACATCAGATTAGCGGCATTAAAAATATTTTTATTTCATAGTTTTCACACAGTATGTCAGTAAATACATGTGTTTGCTTCAAAAATCAAACGCACGGTGTCCAGCTGAGTGGACATTTTTGCAACTCCATGAAAACTAGGTTCATAAAATAATTTCATTTGCATTGTTTTTTTCATGCCTAAAGAGGAATAAAGACACTCAGGAAAAAAAATCTTGATAAGGTTCTCATAATTCATGCGTGAAAGGATTAAAATATTGGACAAAGATAACACAAGTAAACACAAAATACAGTTTTTAAATTGAAGGTGTTTATTATTAACCTTTTATTGCACAAGTGACTGTTTTTGGTCATTTCTGCACACATTACAAGACAGTAACAGCAACAGTTCCAGTGAGGCAACAATCTCAGTTCCACTGTGGTCTCCAGGGTCTGTAAGGTCCACCTCTGCATGAACAGCGAGTGTACCTGCTTTGTTAGGTACCATGAAGTAATGGTACTGTGAACATGTTCTTTTGTTGGAAGCTCCAGGGATGAGTCTGGGTTCAGCTTGGTCTCAAAACTGACAAAATTTATCCAGACCACCAGTGTTGAGCAAATTACTTAAAAAAAAAAAAAAAGTTATAGTTACTAGTTACTTTCCCAAAAAAGTAATTGAATCAGTAACATAATTAGTCCTTCATAAATGTAATTAGTTACCAGGGAAAGTAATTGTGTTACTTTTTTGAAAAACCTTGAAATATGTAAAAGGAAACTGATTTCTGAGCGTGTTTCATGGGCCATTTGTATAGAGTAGAACAGCAGACAGGTACTGCAGACCATGACTGTGGTGAGGCTGGGGTCCACCAGGGCCCGGCTTTTCCACCACATAAGTGCATATCTGCATTTATAGGAAGAAGATGCTCCTCCAGTTAATCCCACAGCTCCACTTTTTTCAGTCGTTCTTCCCTGATACAGATAAATGTCTCCAGTCCAGTCAGTTGGACTCACTGATAACTCCTCCCCTAAATTAGCTGCACACAGCTGCTGCGGATAACTCAAACTTGGACATGTCATTAGTCATTCAGGTGAAGGCAGCGTGGACAACTCAGACTCATGAGCGCACAGGCAAAGAATGAAGGCAGTGTGGGTAATTTGAATATAAGAATGGCTCGTAAACGAATGACTCGTAAACGAACGGCTCACAATGAATCGGTTCTTACCGTTCACTGAAAAGAGTCGTTCAAAAGACTTGACTCATCCGCGAACATCACATCTCTCATGCCGTGCTGAGTGAGCCAGGACGGATAACAGCTGTTAGATATCAGTGCACAGTAACGCACCACATTTCACTGCCGGTAACGGCGTTGTAACATTTCAAATAGTAATTCATTAGATTACCGTTATTGGAAAACAATAACAGCATTAGTAACACTATTTTTTACGTCGTTATTCCCAACACTGCAGACCACAAATTAGATGGACACACAGCGCTGAGGACTCAAACAATGAGCCCCGAACCTAAGATGAATTGTACATTTATCTCCCTGTGGGCGGGCTCACCCATACACATGGGTTGGTCTTAACTTACCGTTATCTAAATGGATCAAGCAGAGGTGAGGCCTCAACTCTAAGTAAACTAATGCCAGCAATAAGCTTACTTCTTATCACCTATGTTTGACAATACTGTGTGTGTGTGTGTGTGTGTGGTGTGTGTGTGTGTGTTAGACATGTATCTAAAGAATAGAAGATAATTAACTCCTATGCATACAGATATTTCCTGTCTAAACAAGCTGAACATACTGACCAACTATTTAAACTAGAACAGGGTAAAACATAAATCTGGTCACAAAGAACTCATCACTAATGTTATTGAAATAAAACAAATTAAACAAATGAATCATGTTAAAACATTAACTACTAACTAATAAAATAATTCATCCTAATACTTCAATACCTGAATTCCAATAATATTTCAGTACTAATGTAAGAAATGATGTTCAAAGGCATACTGTGGATGTTGACAGGGGTCTGGATCAGCACTTATGTTCTAAAATAAATGTTCCTTTCACATTACATTTGTTTTCCTTGTATTATTTTCTATACACTTCATGGATTTTTAAAATTATTATTATTTTTTTTTGCCACTTACGGGTAAGGAATCAAATATGGTAATTTATTGACCTTGATTTTCTACATGGCAATAAAAAAAATTGGAACATTTTCACAAAAAAATAAAGTCTTGTTCTGTCCCCACTAACACATTAAAGTGGAAATGTTGAATTTCAGAATATTTCCGTGAGCGAACTATAAAATGTTAAGGGAAAAAAAATTCCAATCCCTGTGTGAAAAATGATTGCCCCCTAAACCTAATAACTGGTTGGGCCACTCTTAGCAGCAACAACTGCAATCAAGCGTTTGCGATAACTGGCAGTGAGTCTGCGCTGTGGAGGAATTTTGGCCCACTCACCTTTGCAGAATTGTTGTAATTCGGCCACATTGGAGGGTTTTTGAGCATGAACTGCTTTTTTAAGGTCATGCCACAGCATCTCACTGGGATTCAGGTCAGGACTTTGATGAGGCCACTCCAAAGTCTTCATTTTATTTTTCTTAAGCTGTTCAGAGGTGGACTTGCTGGTGTTTTGGGTCATTGTCCTGCTGCAGAACCCATGTGCGCTTCAGCTTGAGGTCATGAACAGACGGCCGGACATTCTCCTTCGGATTTTTTGGTAGACGTTACAATTCATGGTCCCATTTACCACACCAAGTTAGGGCAGCACCTTTTTAGCCAAAAATAAAATTCATATTTTTTCCTCTAAAAACTTGATTGTCAATTTGATTCAGGCTGGTGGTGGTGTTTTAGCTAGCATGTCATTTTTGTGTGCAGCTCGCAATGCAACGCTCTGCTCCCACTCTGGTGTGGGATGATGTTTGAGGTGTTGAAATAAGTTGGTTGCGCTGCTGTCTTTGACAAATATCACCTTCAGGCAGAGTTTGCATCGAGGAATGGTTTGGTCTTCATCAGAAACTTCGAAGATGTACCAATTCCACACAGCCGACTTGCTATTTTCAACCACGATCTTCTCACTCTCCTTAGCAAACGCCATTTTTGTACTGATGTGTGGAGACCAAAGACTGTGGAAGCCACTCTCACAGTTTGGAGGAGGAGCCTACGGTAGCCTGGAGGAGGAGCCTACAGTAGCCCAGAGGAGGAACCTACGGTAGCCTGGAGGAGGAGCCTACAGTAGCCCAGAGGAGGAACCTACGGTAGCCCAGAGGAGGAACCTACGGTAGCCTGGAGGAGGAGCCTACGGTAGCCCGGAGGAGGGCCTACGGTAGCCTGGAGGCACATTGCACAGAGATACAAGAGAGATGAAATTCGATTGGATGATTACCCATTTTTAAACATCGACCGAATCAGGGCTGCATGATTTGCAAAAACCTGACACTGCAATTTTTTTTAACCCTGCAATATATTTTGCGATATGAAAAAATACTCAGGTGGATATAATAGCTGTGTGGCGCCAAAGTAAATGGTCAAACAAATTAACTGTGTTTCATCTCGTTGTGGCGACAGGTGCTAGACACTGTCGACACAGAACACGTGTTTCAGTTTCATCCTTCTTGTAGCCGAAATAATTCCAGATAACTGACGTTGCTTTTTTTTTGGCACCAAGTCTTTGTCTTCGGTGATTTCTCTTGTTCGTTGCTCATTTTTCAATATTGTTACCAGCGACTCACTCCATGTGCAGGGGCGTGGTCTGCTTCAACAAACTGATTAGGAACGGTTGTGATTGGTGGATCGCTGCGTGCAGTGTGTGTCAGATACCCAGGCTGAAATTAGATGAGAACACATTGAGTTCATTTGCCTCCTACACTGCAGGACCTGTGATGTGACTATTGCGCACACGTACATTGTAATAACGATGCTCCAACAATATACTGTGTAGCTCTAGACCAGTGGTTCTTAACCTGGGTTCGATCGAACCCTAGGGGTTCGGTGAGTCAGTCTCAGGGGTTCGGCGGAGGTCAAGACACACACTCGACTCATTAGTCGGGTGTGTGTGTCGGGCTAGGTCCGTGTATGTAAACAAACAGCTTCGGAGACTCTTTCTCTGATTGACATCCAATATACACGGTGTATTGTTGTTGCTTATAGCACTACAACACATCCGGAAGTGTTTATAATCTCTTCCACTTGTCTGACGATGAATTATTTGAGTATTTTCCACATCGTTGTTATGATTTTTGCTACTTCCTGTTATCCACGGAGGCAGCCATGTGTAGCGTTTGTTTACATTTTTCGGTCATCGCACTGGTCAGTTACAATCATGTGACAACCGATGCACCATCGCAGATGGAGAAATTGTATTACGCTAAAGCCGAGCTAGTGTCGTAATAAAACAACGATCACAAAAATACTGAAGGAGTAACAAAAACTTTTTTTTTTTTGATACACTACATGCAGTTATCTTTTTTTTTGTCAAAATTGCGTGGTTCGGAAAGTTCAGAGTGAGACGAAACGAAAACCGGGTTGACCTGACGGCCTACACATACATATACACAACAGCAGAAGTCACATGATTTGCAGTAAATATTCATTATTATTGTAGCCTAATGGAAATTAGGTGATGGGTATGTGTTAAAACGTTAAAAATGATAAATAGCATAAATACAATAAGTTCATTATTGGAATACATAAGGTTAAAAATTAAAACCATTTCAGTGTGGTTGTATTAAAAAAGGTCATGTCTTTGTGAAAAGGTATGTAATTTGTTGTAAGTTCATGCACTGTATTGGTTTTGTTCTTTGAACACAGTGATGTTAATGCACGGTTCATTTTGTGCACCAGTAAAACAGATGCCTGTGTCTGAATTTGAAAAAAAATCATATTGTATTTTTTAATAAAGAAAGGGTTCGGTGAATGTGCATATGAAACAGGTGGGGTTCAGTACCGCCAACAAGGTTAAGAACCACTGCTTTAGACCTAATCAAATAAACCGATTTCGATTTAAAATCCATTAATCGTGCCGCCCTACAGCAAGTCTTCCAGGTCCTGAGGCAGCAAAACCATCACAGACCAGCACCACATCTGACTGTTGGTATGATGTTCTTTGTCTGAAATTCTGTGGTACTTTTACCCCAGGGTGTAACGGAACACCTTACACCACAGGTCTCAAACATGCAGCCCGCCAAAGGTTCCAATCCAGCCTGTGGGATGAATTTGCAAAGTGCAAAAATTCCTCAGTCAAGGATGTGGAACTCATTTTAGTTCAGGTTCCACATACAGACCAACATGATCTACAGTCAAATAACAACAGCATAATAACCTACAAAAAAGAATGACTCCAGATCTCTTCTCAGTTGACGTGAAAAAAACAATATTACATTGTGCCTACAAATAATGGCAACTTCAAAATTTTGTTTTTAGTGCAAAAAATAAAATTAATTATGAAAATATTTACATTTACAAACTACCTGTAACAATAAATGTGAATAACTGAACAAATATGAACAACCTGAAATGTCTAAAGAAAAATTAAGCACAGTTTTAACTATTTTCTGCCTGTTATTCAGTGTTTAGTGTCTTTGTAGAGCTGATCCATAATGCACATGTAGAAATGAATAAAGAATGAATAAATGAAATCTTTATTTCGAACATGTAGACAGTGAAATCAAAACAAAAATCAACCAACAAAATATAAGTACTAGTACATAAATGATTGATAAGCAAACAAACAACTAAATAATAAATAAAAAATAACAACAACAAGAACAACAACAATAATAATAGTATAACAATATCACACATCCTTTTTCCTATATACACTAATATGATAATAACCCATTTACAACTTTTCCTACCAGATATAAAAAATGATAAGCTGAGGCATAATATTGTTAAAATTGCACTTATTTTTCTAAAGAAATTTCAGTTTTTTCAGGTTTATTCACACTTTTTTTGTTGAATAGTTTATAAAAGTAAGTATTTTCATAATTTAATGTTTTTTTTTCTTTTTTTCACAACAACAAAGACAAAAATTTGCAGTTGTCATTATTTATAAGTTATTTGTATTATTTGACTGGTCCGGCCCACTGGAGATCAAATTGGACGAATGTGGCCCCTGAAAGAAATTGAGTTTGAGAGCCCTGCCTTACACCATCTGTAACACCCTTCCAAAAAGTTCAACCTTTGTCTCGTCAGCCCACAGATTATTTTCCCAAAAGTCTTGGGCAAACACTTCTTTCACACTACTGTAGATTACATCAGTTTTCAAAGGGATTCTGTTATTGTCCAACACAAACGGCCTCAAATGACCTGAAACCTGGACATGTTAAAGGTTAATATTGGCTTAAAAGTCCAAAGAAACAGCAGATGTTATCTCCTGCTGACTGACAGGACTAATTGCTACAAACACTCGAGCGGCTGAGGAATCTTTCGCCCTGACAAGAAGAATCATTGCGTGTTAAAGCTCAACATGATGTAAGCGTCTAAGATTTCATCACATGCTGATGGATGAGTGACTCAGATTTCTATAGAGTATCTTCACACAAGCCCTGAGACACCCGATCTCTGTGGAAACAATGCCTGTACAGTATTAGAGTTTTCTAAGAGTATTGTTAAGTGCTCCAGCAGCACCGGCCTTATCTGATCTGAAGCTTTGTCATGGATGGTGAAGATTATAGAGTCAGGTCACGAACAGGTTGGGTGTCGGCATCAGCTGTGAAAAGAAGGTGAAAATATCTAAACGCAAACAAAAAATGACAAAAAAAGTATCACTCTGCAGCAGGGGTGTCAAATTCATTTTCTTTCAGGGTTCACGTTCAAATGTGCTGCAGAGGACTGCTCTGTAAAAAACTGTGAAACCTGGTTCTGTAAAGACTTGAAGCATCTTTATCTACACTCAAGGAAAAAAGAAACGCACCATTTTAAGTTTCTCGATTTTTTCAGAAATATGACAGTTATTGCAAAATGCAAACTACAATGAGTTCAGTACTATTCTGAGTCAAAATTACATGGTTGTTTTCCTGGTTGCGGTTGATTGATTTTGATTAACATAAGAACTGTATTTTGTATTCCTCACCCATGTCTGCTCATGAGTCAAACTCACAGATGAATTGGACCTCTCCTCAATTGTGCACAACCATTCCTTATAAAAAGACACCAAAATGGAGCAAAAACACATTTGTCCACAATGCCACGACTACTGCAACTGGAGAGGGATCGGGCTGAAACCTGTCACGGAGATGTGACCCCTGAATGTCACGGTCCTGTGCAGCGGTTGTAAGACGCGGTCAACCAGATCTGGGATGGTCATTGGAGGAGCTGGTGGTGTGGTAACGCTCAGCAAGGCGTACAACAGTAGAGTGGTGGACTCCAAACACCCTGGCTACGGCCCGTCTGCTCCATCCAGCTTGAAGTATGCCAATGGCCCCATCTCTCTCCGGTTGCAGAAGTCGTGGCATTGTGGACAAATGTGTTTTTGCTCCATTTTGGTGTCTTTTTATAGGGAATGGTTGTGCATAATTGAGGAGAGGTCCGATTCATCTGTGAGTTTGACTCATGAGCAGACATGGGTGAGGAATACACAAATACAGATCTTATTGTTAATCAAAATCAATCAACCGCAACCAGGAAAACAATCATTTCATTTTGACTCAGAAAAGTACTGAACTCATTGTAGTTTGCAATTTGCAATAACTGTCATATTTCTGAAAAAAAATCAAGAAAATTAAAATGGTGTGTTTCTTTTTTCCTTGAGTGTAATTTTTTGCTGAAAGTTTCATGAAGGTATAAAGAGATTTTTGGGGAAGATTCAGCTTTCCGTTTTCCTTTAACTCTTTAAAACCTGGTGTGTCATCGCTGACACACTCTGTGCATATGCAGTTTGGATGGTTGTAACTTTTCACTGTTTGTGCAATTAGAAAAATTCCAACAGTTTCTGAATCCTGAGTCGTTGCACTTTATTGGATCATTACAGTAATTTCACTCACACCAGTATTAGAAGCTGGAGAAGGAGCTGTTTTAGCAGAATTATAACCAAGGTTATTATCACTAACGAAAACTAATGAAATGGCGAAACTAGAATTGTAAAAACATTTTCGTTAACTGAAATAAATAAAAACTATAATTAAAAGAAAAAATGATAGCTGAAACTGTATTGTGTGCTTATAAAACTAACTAAAAACAGATAAAAATTAGGGATAAAATTCCCTTTGTTTTGTTTTATCAACGTCAGATTGATATGAAATTGATTTATTTCAATTGAGCAGTTTAGCTGCTGGCACCATACGACACTTGACGGTCCGTCACTTGTGGTCACTTGTGGTTTCCAGTCGTCTTCCTCGTCTCCACTCTACCTGGAAACATGGAGACTAAAGTTGGGAGAAAGCAGCAGAGTCCTGTCTGGGATTTATTTAAATACAACAGTGAAGAAGAGAAAGATATAAAAAAAAAACACTAAAAACTAAACTAAAAACTAAGCATTTAGAAAAAAATGAAAACTAATAAAACTAGCCAAACCTGCTGTAAAAACTAATTAAAACTAACTGAATTAGAGAAAAAAAAAAAGTCAAAACTAAATAAAACTAAACTATAATGAAAAATCCAAACTATAACTCTGATTAGAACATGCAGGAAATTGTAAAATGACTTGACTTGAGTCAGACTTAAGTCACCAGATTGAGGACTTGTGACTTGCTTGATTAACAGTGGTAAAAGACTTGACTTTGACTTGCAATTCATGACTTGAGACTTGCATGAAATGACTCCACAAGTCATTGCTCTCTTGGGTAATATGTGAATTATCAAAAATATATTTTTTCAATCAGACATTTCCGTTGCATGTGGGTGAACCTGGCAACCTGTGATCTAACCAAGTGACGCTCCCATCACTGACTGCAGCGGTTGTAGAGTAGGCGGAGCTTGGAAGATTGAAGGTGCTGCTGGCACACCAAAATTATAAAATTTGGTTTCAAAGACTTTTCTAATGAAAACAAAAAAAGATTCACCATGTGCAAGGTCTGCAGTGCCAAAATTTCGGACACCTCCCGCACCATGTCGAGTTTCATTCAGCATTTCAGACTACACAAGGAAAAATAAGTAATGTCACTACCTGTACCATTCTTTTTAACCTGACGTTAGCTTATGTTCCATCTCTATATGTCAAAAGTGCCAAGAGCTTCCTGTTGGCATTACAGACCACATCAAGTCTGAATCATGTTGACGTTTTAGTTTTAAATTGATCCAGCTTATCAAATAACAGAGCATTTGACTAAAATACAACATGTGAAAGGAGTAATGGACATAGAAGTCATACTTGTTCAGGTTCATTCTTTGATGCAATGTTTTTGCAGCGGATACTGAATGTTCAAAACCAAACAGCATGTCTGAGCACATGTAAAATAGTTGAAAGTTTATTTCTGTAAACTCAAAAAGTTTTGTTACAGACATTTACAGTTGTTTCTGAAAATAAATATGTTAAAAACTTCAAGTCCGCTTTTTTCTTTTTTACTAAAACACACTGTTTTATGCATTTATTATTTATAATAATGATAATTAATGGGCAGATATGAAAGTTAAGTTCTTCCTGAAAAACAAAGGTGCAAAAGAATTGGGAAAACAGACATTTTCTGACACTTTGATTGCAAAAGAAAACATGAAGACACCTAGGCGGACTGTTATAATGGCAGTCTGAAAAGGGTTAAAGGATTCCTTCATTTTCATTCCCATCCATTTCATTCACCACAGGCTTGGTCCATTTCAGGGTTGTGGTATTACCAGTGAGCAGAGACGCCCAGGGCCTTGGTCCAGCTCCTCCTTGGGGATCCCTTGGCCATCTGGGCATCAACTCCCTCCAGCTACTCCTGGAAAAGCCTTGGGGGCTCCGCCTTGTTGGCTGAGTCCTGGTAAACCTCCAAAGGGAGGTGCCCAGGGCATCACATGCCCCAACCACCTCGACCGGCCTCTGTCAATGTGCAGAGGCAGCGGCTCTATCTCTGAGGATTTATCGGATTTCAGAATTCTTCACCCGATCTCAGACCGTAAACCCGGTCACTGAGCAGAGGAAACTGGTCTCAGAATGGTCGATCTCGCGGGTTCTTTTCCCATCACTTGAGAACAAGATACTTGAACTTGTCGACCTGGGACAGACTCCCCCCGGACCTGAAGAGAGCATGTTGTCCTTTTCCAGGACAGAAACTCATTTTCATTGTCCTAACAGTTCTGTGTTTGTGCAGCATTTTAGGTAATGTGTAGAGAAACGTGACTGGACTGATGTTTCAACCACCGTAAAAAACAGCAGCACAGTGAAAAGTCAGGGTCATTACTAGACCTTGTTTATAAAATTTTGCCTTGTATATATCCTTTATTACCTGTATATTTCTTCATATGTTGTACATATAGCTTGCCTGTAGTATAAAGTCAGCTCTTTGTATAGTTTAGAACTAGTTTAGTAGTATTTGTGTACACTACCAGTCAAAAGTTTGGACTCACCTGGTTTTTCTTTATTTTCATGACTATTTACATTGTAGATTCTCACTGAAGGCATCAAAACTATGAATGAACACATATGGAATTAAAGTGAGACATAACTCAAAGCATGTTTTATATTTTAGATTCTTCAAAATAGACACATTTTGCTTTTATTACTGCTTTGCACATTCTTGGCATTCTCTTGATGAGCTTCATGAGGTAGTCACCTGAAATGTCTTGAAGTCTTGAAGGAGTTCCTGGTGATGCTTATTGGCCATCTGTGGTCCATCTCATGTCATTTAAATGAGAAGGTGAGTCCAAACTTTTGACTGGTAGTGTATTTAATAGTTTATCTTTGTACATATATTTGTATATTTCTAATATTTTTGTGTATTTTGCTAAATATATTTATACAGTCTTTTGCACTTAAAGTGTTTGTTCCTGTAAGAGTGACAGTAAAGATCTATTCTATTCTATTCTATTCTATTCTATTCTATTCTAGAGCTGTATTATCAAACAGTAGTGACTCCGTCCATGCGACCGACCAAAGTAATACATCAACTGCCAATGACTCCAGAAATGGAAGAAAATGACCACAAACTGTTAAAAATACTTAATAACTGTTGCGATTTAATCTGTGACAACTCCATGATTATCATTAGAGGTAGAAAGCGGGAAAATAATGTGGTTTTGGTCAAAATAATGTAACATGGCACTAATGTTCACCTGAACCGAACTGTCAGAATTCCCGAACATCCCCATGCACTGGGAAAGGGGGGGTAAATGTGATAAATTCATGGGACCCAGCATTTGTGTGTGTGTGTGGGGGGGGCATAGAGCAGTGGAGGGGGTCCAGTTGATACAGGATAGAAGTTGTAAAAATTTCATGAAGAGAAGAACAGAACCTGGGAGTTGGACGTTGAAAGTATGTAAAGTTTCACTTTCATTTTACACCAGTGTTAGTTACATTAGTTATGGCGGGCACCCCCACCTATATAACTGCTGGCCCCCCCAACAAAAAAATTAAATAAAAAACAAACAAACAAAAAAAAAACATCCCCCACTGTTTTTTTTTTTTTTTTGACAAATCACAGCCTGGTTTAGAAAATAAAACTAAAATGCTCCTCTTACTCAAACACATACCTATAAACGGTAAAATCAGAGAAAGTGAGGATTTTCCAGTGGTCTCGTTCTTTTCCACAGCTGCATTACATGTGATCTTTTGAAATAGCTGGCCATGAAAATTCATTAAAGGTACCCTTTAACAGGTTAATAGGTCAGTGTAAGTCGCCCTTAGGTGTGATGGTGACAGTGAATGGTTCATTTGCCCTGTGATGAATTGCTGACACGTCCAGGGTGAAGCCCGCCTTCATCCATTGGTCGCTGGGAGAGACTCCAGCGACCAAGACCCTCATGAGGATAAAGCAGTTCAGAAAATGAATCAACCAATGGAAACCGTCTCCTGTGTTTCCTTCCATGAGTAAAAGAAGTCAACTAAAAGAGGATCGGCCATTTTCACCTTCTTGTTTTTCTGTAAAATCAGGCTGAAGTGAACATGAGGTTGAGTCGTTTTGAAGGGAAAGAAACAACAAAACAACAACACATTTTCTTCTGTTTAGTGAAATCTTTACTGTCGCAGCAACGGCACACAACAGGATGCGGATGTAACATTTCAAGTTGTAGCAGCAGAACAATTTTTAACCGAGATGCCTCATTAAATACTGATGTGTCGACACAAAATAGAGGCTGCGATCTCTTTCACCTCCAAACTGTTAGTGGCCCAAAACAAAATCAAAAGCATAAAAGCTTGAATACAAAATAGAACTAGTCTCTGATCAGGTGGAAAATATATTAGTTCAGCGAATGTATGTACACTTTACAGCCTCTCACAACCTGAAGAACATCAACCAATGACACAAACTTATAAATTAATATAATAACAGAGACTTTCATCCAATACAATTAAGAAAACCCCGAACACAGCATATTCAAACTAAACTAACTAATCTATTTTTCTATTCAGCATCTCAGCAAACATTGGCACGTAACCTGGGATTGCTTTAAGTGTGGAAAAGCCAACACTTTTGGAATACTTTGGTCTGTTCAGCAAACAGCTAAGGCATCAGCAAAAAATTCACCTGACCTTTGACCTGGACAGAAGACAAACATGATTGATCTCACGCTACCTGAATATTAAACGCTTGTTCGGGTTTTGTTAAGCAGAGAAATGACGAACTGTGAGTGCGTTCAGATGTCTGATACTGTTAAGTACTTGAGTGAATGCAAAGTGCAAGATTATAGACAAAAACATTCTATTTTTTCTTTATACTGTCCTGAAAACCACAACAAAACCCTTAAAGCTACTATTAATCGTATTTTGTTTCTGCTCTGATGCTTTAATTTGCTCATGACAGTAAGTGCAGCTTTAAAATAGGCACATTCTGGCTGTTTTCAGTTTTACATCCATAGTTTTATCTGCATTCGAATAGCCTCAAGCATGAGTGAGGTCAAAACTAACTAAAATAATAGAAGAAATGCTGTCAAAACTATGTGTCCGAAAAGCTTGAACCTATTTGACCAGCAAATCACAAACAAAATCAAGTGTTTTTGGTATTAGATGATGCAGTTCGTTAGCTACAGGCGACATTCCTATGACCAGCACGGTGTATTATACTTGTCCCCTTTGTTCTATCTCACCACATCCATATGATGGGATGCAAAATGGCAGCAGGCGTGTTGACTTTTGGAGTTTTTCTTGCAGCCTCAGACTTATCCTGGATTCCCTTTGTGATCCACAGCCCTCCTCTCTGACAGTTGTTCCGTTTCCTTTGGGTTTGATATTTTAAGGGATGCACAATGGCTCGTAGTAGTTGAACAACCATCCAGGGAGGACACCGCTAAAATCCCTCATCATATTCCCCATCGTAGCCATAATCTGGAAAATGAGAGAGGTGAGTTTAGCGATGATTGATTGGTATCTTTATTTCGATCATGTAAGTAGCCGCTTTTCCATTGACCCTCAAGTTGCGCATAAAAATGTACCTAATTTAAAAATTTACAATTTCGCCAAAAGTCTTCATTTTTCACGCTGGGAAGAGGTGGTTTTTCAGGCGTAGCGCAAATGGTATATCACGCAAAACTGCAATGGAAAGACCTTTTTTCACAGCTAGAGTCAGGTGAATTTAAAAAATGGATGTTGACGGACATTACAACAAGTGAAGAAGAAGAAGAAACATGTCGCGGTATGTGTGGACACACCAGGAAACCCAGTCATTTTTTAATTTATTACGAGATAGTGGGGTAATATATAATAATAATGAATATATCTGTAAATCAAAACTATATTTACGTTTGTCGCCATGTTTATGGAATGACCTCTCATGTCACCTTGCGATAATAAATAAACAAATCATTGCATTTGTGATTCAATGGAAAAAACCGACGTTACACACTTCTGTTTTTTCAACATTTAGTAAATATTGGTAAAGTTTTGCACAGATGTCCAATGGAAAAGCAACTAATGATAATTTAAAAACAAAAATGCAAATAAATGATAATCAAGAGAATGAGAACAAAACAAAACAGTAACTTAAAACTGCAACGTCTTAAGCCTCAAAATTTTCATGAGCGAAAAGGAGTAGGAAGAAGTATAAACTGATCTAATCCTACCCCTTCAAACCTTTCCATGCTTAACTGACAACAACACTGTCCCAAATTATCAGCAATTTTGAAACATGTACATTTAGTCACTCATCCATATTATAACATGTTCACCAACACATTGCAAAATTCAGATCCAAATAATAAACAAGTACCTTATGGAGTTTATTTATCAATGTACCTCTGGAAAATCATTTCTTTTTGTCTCTTTTTAAACAGTCATACTGGCAATTTCTTTTAGTTCTGTACTCAATCTGTTCCACGGTTTAACTCCCCTAACTGTGATACAGATGCTTTTCAATGTTGTCCACACGCTTCTGACCTTTAGATTTAAAATTTCCCTTAAATTTTCCCTGAATCCTGGAAAATAACTGGGTACAGAATATCGAACTTTTAGAAAATGCTGCAAGATTAAGGTATTTTGCAAATTAGGTCTTAATACAGAAGAAAAGAATAGAATCTTACCTACTTTTCACAGATGGTGACCAAAAGCATCGACTGATCTAAAATATTTAATAACTTTAACCCACTAATCCTATTAATATATTAAATAATTCAGGTAAAAAGCAGTTTCTACCAGCAGCGCCACTGATCACAGGTATCAAACATGAGGCCCACGGACCAAAACCAGTCTGTTAGAGGGTCCAATCCGACCCCTGGGATGACTTTGTAAAGAGCAAAAATTACACTGAAGATATTACAGATCAGTTTAGCTCAGGAGTCTCATACAGACCAGTATGATCTCAAGTGAGTCAGACCAGTAAAATCCTATCATAATAATCATAATCATAATAATATAAAAAATATAACAACTACAAATATTTCTCTTTGTTTTCACACAAAAAAAGTAAATTTCCATGAAAATGTTTACATTTACAAACTATCCTTTCACAAAAAATGGTTTATTAAATGTAATTTCAATAAT
The DNA here is from genome assembly GCF_902148855.1 of Sphaeramia orbicularis. NCBI lineage: Eukaryota > Metazoa > Chordata > Actinopteri > Kurtiformes > Apogonidae > Sphaeramia > Sphaeramia orbicularis. Next base: position 19,147,268 of record NC_043978.1, on the reverse strand, counting down.
ATTCTACCTGTTACTAAATGTTTTCTGTATTTTTAGATTCACTGTGATCTGTAAGCTGTAGCCTAATGCACATGTGTAAATGATTAGCATACAAAAATTGCAGTTATTTTTCTTAAGATATTTCAAGTTGCTTAAGTTATTCACATTGCTGAATGTGGACCCTGATCTAAAATGAGTTTGACACCCCTGGTCTACATGATCAGTGAATTAAAAATAGGAAAATATCAGATTTTCACTGAAAAATGCAAAATGCAGAGGATAATATTGTAGTCAACTGTGATAAATCACTTCGCAAAAGGATAAATGTAGAAAATAATTCACTTGGTACAAATATAGTTCTAGGTCTTTAAGGGTTAAAACGGTGTGAACAGATGTTCACGTCAACATCTTGACTGATGTTTTACAATTAATCATCTTGTTCAGGATAATGTGAATGGAATCATTACCTCCGCCAAGGAGGTTTTGTTTTTGCCAGGGTTTGTTTGTTTGTTTGTTTGTTTGTCTGTCCGTTAGTGTGCAACATAACTCAAAAAGTTATGGACAGATTTGGATGAAATTTTCAGGGTTTGTTGGAAATGGGATAAGGAAGAAATGATTAAATTTTGGTGGTGATCGGGGGTGGGGGGGCCCACGGGGGGGGGGCACTGATCAGCCTTGGCGGAGGTCTGCGCTCTCCGAGTGCTTCTAGTTCTATATCAAATCACCAGGTTTGCAGAAAAAACCCCACATCCTCTCTAATGCAAATATTCTTGGATCTATAAATGGATGTTCTTTTCTACATTGGGGCCTTTTGTCCACATGTGAATGCTCAGACTTCCAGTTTGTGTGTATCTGTGTGGAGCTTTTGTGGAATATTTGGATGGAAAATAGAGTTCTGAAAGTCCCATCAGCTGTCGTATCAGTCTGACAGTGAAGCTGATCGTCACCATCACATGTTGGAAAAAACTAAACCCATAAAGACCCAAACATCCACCACCGACCAAAACCATCCACTGATCGAAACTGTTTAATATCTGCTGATCCACTAATCCTATCAATACTTATAAATAATTGGTGTAAAATGCAGTTTTTCATTTTTTCATGGTCATCAGATATGACCCATTTGGACGTTCAGAGGCTCCGTAGTTACCATGGAAACACCATCATCTTCTACAACATTGATTCACCAGTAAAACCCATGGAGTTGGATCAATGACAGTGGATGGAGACATTTGTTTTATGTTCATTTAATGACAGATTTTACTGAAACGGTCATTTTTTCTGCACTTTTCTCTGTTTTTGATATAATAACCCTCAACTTCAGTACTTTAATTCAAATGTGCTATAACTTATTTTTACCTACGGGTACTGTTATTATTATTGTTTTTTTTTTTTTTTCTGATACAGTACTCTATTTTATAAGTGTGTATTTGTGTTTGTGCAATAACTATTTTTATATGTTTTAGCTGTGCTTATGTTTTGTTTCTGTTTTGTTCATGTCTTTTTTTTTTGGATTCTGTGACTCAGGGAAATGCACAACAATTCCAATGTACCTATACTGCGATGTATCCGTGCAAATGGCAAAGAAAGTCTATTCTATTCTATTCTATTCTATTCTATTCTATTCTATTCTATTCTATTCTATTCTATTCTATTCCAACTTTAATCTGAGCTTTTATGAGCATTTTCATGATCAGTTCATTCATTCATACATATCCTCACTAGAATCGGGGGGGTGCTGGAGCCTATCCCAGCTACCTGTGGGCGAAGGCGGGGTTGATCAGTAAATTAAATATAGGAAAATATCTGATTTAAACTGATAAAATGCAAAATACAGAAGATAATATCATAATAAATGGTGATGAGTCGCTTAAGAAAGGTCAGATATGGAGAAAATTTCATTTGGAAAGTGTCACAAAAGTAGCTGTGGGTCTTTGTGGGTTTAAAAAAAGCAGAAACATAACGGTCCACAGAGCGGCTCTTTGTCTGTTGTGGGACTTCATGAAGAGCAGCATTAGGTCACAGCAGTAAATTTAGAAAATATCACTTTGTGCTCAGAAAGAGCGACATCATCCATCAGCTGACACACTTTAATCTCCGGTCGACTGATGAACTACGCACCGAGCCTCGACCAGATCCAGA